>NW_028261394.1:1439175-1479025 GCF_051295495.1 Thamnophis sirtalis | reverse complement strand
TAGGAGGAGGAGGAGAAGGAGGAGGAAGAGGAGGAGGAGACTTCTAGGATTGAGAGGAGGAGGAAGAGGAAGAGGAGGAGGAGACTTCTAGGATTGAGAGGAGGAGGAGGAGGAAGAGGAGGAGGAGACTTTTAGGATTGAGAAGAGGAGGAGGAAGAGGAGAGGAAAGAGGAGGAGGAAGAGGAGACTTCTAGGATTGAGAGGAGGAGCAGGAGCAGGAGGTGCAGGAGGAGACTTCTAGGATTGAGAAGAGGAGGAGGAGGAGAGGAGACTTCTAGAATTGAGGAAGAGGAGGAGGAGACTTCTAGGATTGAGAAGAGGAGGAGGAGGAGGAGGAAGACTTCTAGAATTGAGGAGGAGGAGGAGGGAGATGAAACTTCCAGGACTGATGCTGATGAAGGAGGAGGAGAGAGGAAGAGAGGAGAGCTTCACAATTTGTTCCATGAAAGACTGAATGAAAACACATGGGAGCTTTTCGAAGACAACTATGCTTTGCTTTCTCCTAAAGGCGCCTCACCTTAGTGGTCCAAGCTGGGAAGAAGTTAGTGGAAGTTGGAAGGGCATCGTCCCGATGTACAGAGAGAGGGAGAGAGGGGGGAGGGAGGAGGGGGGAGGGAGGGGGCTCATGCATTCATGCCCAGAGGCCATCTCTATGGCAACAGCAGGCGACCAAAGCCGGCTCTTATGGAGGCGCCACCATGGGGGCTGCGGTTTATCTCTGGACAAGTCGCAGGGAGATGGAATGTCTGCTCTGCATCTGAGCCCCTCCAGACATCGCAAGGCCCTTCTCTTTCCAGGAGCTGCCGGACCCACCGCAGAAGACCCACGGCTTATGTTGTTCGGCAGTCGTGGCTTTGCAAGCCCATGGAACACAGCACACCAGGCTCCCCCTGCTTTCCACCGGCTCCTGGTGTTTGCCCAAATTCATGTCCTCAACGCCAATGTCTATCTCAGCCTCTCCTCCTCTGCCGTCCCTTCTCCTTCTGCCTTTCATCCTCCAAGTCACAGTCTCATCGAGTCCCTCTCTTCCTGACTTTGTGGCCCACGTATTTGGGCTCCAGCCTCAGCATCTGTCCTTCCGAAGGGCAGTCAGGGTTGACTTCCTTCAGGATCGACTGATTGGGTCTCCTTGCTGTCCAAGGGACTCTTGAGAAGCATCAAACCGGGTGGCAAGAGAGTTCCTTCCATCCTCCTGTGAGACCCTTCTGACTTCTCAGCCAGGCGAAAGGGGTCTTCCTTAGTTAGACTGGCCACGGATCTCCTGGGCCTTTGATCTCTCCATCTCCACAGCTCCTTTGTCCGCCCTCGGCTCTGCCCTGCTGGCTTCGGTGCCCAATTTGAAGGGAGTCTAATTTCACGGTTAGATTTTGGAGACAGAGAATTACCCTCCCACTGTTTTTGTGTGAAGCGAGAAAAACGAGCTGAGATGGAGGGGGCCACGTCCACTGAACGTATCCAATCCAGTATAGAGACACAACTGATTGAACGTGGCCTTAGCTCGGACTGTCTGTGAGTAAAGTTTGGGATTAGTTTAAGATTCCGTGGATTGAGCAACCCCAGAAAATGGGTGAGTTCAGTCACCCAGGATGTGGTTGGGGACATCAGGAATTACCTGCTTTTAGTCCATCAATGGAAGGCTGGTCCTTGAACCATTGGGTTGGTGTCCCAGAAGACGCATCAAGGACTTGGTTTAAATCCAGAAGTGTGTTTCCATTCATGCTCGGAGAGGGGAGAGCAAAAATGGACTCCCGTTCCATTTCGGCTTAAATCTTTCTACGTTCAGCAAGGAGACCCCTAGAATTAATACTCTGCATTCTCTCTATGTGGGACACAGTGGCGAAGACACTGGGCATATAAGTGCAATCAAATCAAGTCAATCAATTATCGATCAGAAAGGTCGCAGTTCGGCGGTTTCGAATCCCTAGCGGAGGGAGCTCCTGTGACTTGTCCCAGCTTCTGCCAACCTAGCAGTTCGAAAGCACGTAAAAATGCAAGTAGAAAAAGAGAAACCACCTTTGGTGGGATGGTAACAGCGTTCCGTGGGCCTTCGGCGTTGAGTCATACCAGCCACATGACCATGGAGACGTCTTCGGACAGCGCTGGCCCTTCGGCTTTGAAACAGGAAAGACTAACATATATGTGCAAAGGGAGCCTTAACCTTTACTATCCTCTCTACAAATAAAGAGTGGGGTCAAAGCCCTACCCAGGGAAATCAGAAACACATTCTCACAGCCCTGAGAATAGCAAGGGAGAAATTGCAAGGGGGCGGGGGGTGGGGGGGCGCAACCAGCTTTTGAGAAATGGCAAAGGAAATCTCAACTCAGCCTGGGTCTTTAATAACGAAACCGAAGAGAATCCAATCTGCCAATCCAACCGGCGCCGCGTTTTTTTCATCCGTGCTTATTCTGGGAAAGGCAGAGCGGGTCCTGCCTCCCCGCAGCCTCTGCCTTTGATTTCCTCCTCTTTGTTCCTTAATTTTTTTCTTTCTTTCTTTCCTCCTTCCTACTCGGGACTCGATGGGCAGAATTGCAGAAGAAGCGGAGAAAAGAAGGGACATCTGCAGCGGGGTTCGTGGGCCAAGTTTTCAGAGCTGAAGCCTTGGCTGTATTTTAATGCCTTCCCTGCCGGGCTGTTTTTTTTTGGGGGGTGGGGAGACGGCTTCCTTGTAAAAGGAAGGGCGAGTTGGGCCCCTGCGTAGACGGCCACGTTTCGCCCCTCTTTGCAAACCAGCAAATGGGTCTTTTCTAAAGAAAGGGATCAGCGGTGATTCTGGATGATAAGAGTCTAGGACTGTGATGGCGAACCTCTGGCACGCGTGCCACACGTGACATGCAGAACCCCCCCCCGTGGGCATCATGCGGGCCTTCACCCCAGCTCAGTTCCACTGCATGCACGCCTCCCACCAGCCAGCTCATTTTCGGGTCTCTGCCATGCGCAGGGGGAGGGGTGCATGCAGGAGATGCGCACGCATGTGGGGGGTGGGTTGTACGCACATGTGGGGGGTGAGGGGAAGCACAAGGGCAGTGTGCCCCCACGCCCTATTTTTGGTCCAGGAGGCTGCAGGGAGACCTATTAGGCCCAAACCGGGCATGGGAGGTCGCGCGCAGATGAGTGGGAAGGGTGGGGGGAGTGTAGCGGGGGAGCACGCGCATCGTGAAGGGTGCAGGGAGGGGGTTACACGCGCATTGCATTATGGGTATGCTTTCGGCACGCGACAACAAAAAGCTTAGGCATCACTGGTCCAGGACGAAGTGACAAAGACCTTGGTGTGGTCTCCGTGTTCCGGATGTCTCCGCGTGCGTCTTTGGAGCCATGCTTTCCAACCTTGGCCACTTGCAAATGGTGGGCCTCAATTCCCAGATTTCTGGGGGTTGAAGTCCCCCCCTTTTCAAGCCACTCGGGTGGAGGAAACTGCTCCAGAGCATTGGCGGTTAATGGCTTCTGTGCATGCGAAGCCCGGGAAAGCCTTCGCTTGTGTCTATTCGCTCGATTGCGCGCGCATAGCAGTGGTCCGGCAGGTGGTCCTCCCGTCTTTCGCAGTGGGCAGGCTTCGCGGGCATCCTTGTGTGCATCGCAAGTGAGCAGCTGCTTGGGTTGTGCTCTCAGCTGTGGTGTGCTGGTGTTTGTGCGTACAGATGGCGCGTCCTCTGAACTGCAGAAAAACCCAGGTCAAGAAGAAAAGAGGCGCGAGGATGATATGCCTGTCCTCTCCTCAGGCCGTAGAAAAACCCTCTGAGGTTCTCCATCCGGCATCAGCTGCTCCTTAAAGACTGGCTGCCTGCCTCCTCATGAATCTAGGGGGGGGGGAGAATTTTAATGGGAAGAAGGGAGGGAAAGAAGGAGAGAGGGAGGGAGAGGAAGGAAGGAAGGAAGGAAGAAGGAAGGAGGAATGGGGAGGGAGGAAAGAAGGAGAGAAGGAAGGAGATATTAAAGGAAGAGGAAGGGAGGGAAGGAAGGAAAGAAAGGGGAGAAGGAAGGGAGGGAGGGAGGGGGAGGAAAAGAAGTTAGGAAGAAGGGAAGGAAGGGGGAGGGAAAGAAGGAGAGAAGGAAGGAAAAAGAGAAGGAAGGTAGGGAAGAAAAGAAGAAGGAGAGAAGAAAGGGATGGGGAGGAAAAGGAGAGAAAGAAGGAAGAAGAGGGAGGGACAGAAAGAAGGAGAGAAGGGGAGAGGGAAAGAAGGAGAGAAGAAAAGAGGGAGGGGAAGAAGGAGGGGGGGAAGGGAAGAAGGAGAGAAGGAAGGAGGGACGGAAAGGAGAGAAAGGAGGGAGGGAGAAGGAAAAAGGAAAGAAGGAGAGAAAGGAGGGAGGGAGGCCATTTACACTGGCTTAAAGCTATACATTGAGCCACCCATAGAAATGATGGTCAACATACTGAAAGCATCACAGGGGAAACCAGGATTCTGCTAATGGAAAACCAGACACTCCATGTTGGGTGAGGTTCCTCAGCCTTCTTCAAACTGGCCAGGGGTTTAGGGAATTCCTGGTAGGAAAGACAGAGTTAGCTTACATAAGACTTTGGTGGACCTTTGGGGTGAGACTTCTTCGGAGGGACAGAATTCTCCCTCCGCGTCCTCTCTCTGCGCATCGTCCTCCGTCCTGCCTAGAAATACAACAGCAGGAGCTCTGTGGGGCTTCCAATGCAACCAGAACTGCGAAACCCAGCATTTCTTAAAACGTTTCGCAGCTCTCATAAAGACCAGACAGATTCCAGAGGTACCGCGCCAATTACGAAATGCGCCAGTTGGGAATAGCTGGTCGGGGCAAGGGGAAATATCCAGGGGAACCCAAATCCTGGGAGAGCCAGTTGCAGAGGCCAGGAATCTCGGCGCGCATGGAAGATCTTTCTGTTCCGGCAACAAAGGCAAACACTAACCAGGCATTTCTGGAGTTGCTGCATTTGTGCTCAGTGCTACGTTGGGGACTCTTCAAACAGCCTCCAGATCCTTTGTTGCTTTCGCTGCGCAGGCTGGACACAGGGACTCGTCCGCTAAGTGCTTTTTATGGAGTCAGAGGTGAAGGGCAAGCCGCCAGACGTCCAGGCGGCACAATGGCCAGGGTGAAGGTTTGCTGGAGAGAGAGAGAAAGAGAGAGAGAGCAGGAAACAACCAACTGCCCCTCCTGTGGGTTTTTTTTTCGGTGTGCAGAACGGGACGTTTCCTTCCCAGGCTGAAGGGCGCCTTCAGAGCACAGGGCTGGGAGGAAAAATTAGGAGAGGTTGGGGCATTTGCTGAATGCGGTGGGGGCAGAAAAAGGATGATGTAGTGCCAACCCAGTTCAGCTCCTGCTTCTTCTAAGGACGGCCACACGTGGAACCTAGGGGGTGAGCCGCTGAGATAACGAAAGAGACGATAGCGTTTTAGACGGGAGTATCGGCTTCACGCGACGCCCTCTCATTTGCAAGCCACAGCTTTCGGGGTGATGTCTGCTGCAGCCTCGAAGGAGTTTCCCATTCAGCCCTGTGTGGTTTTGTTTTAAGCTCGGGAGAACATCCCAAAGCAACAACGTTTCTTTGCTTGTGCAAAGGGGCTAAATTCCCTTCCGCATCTCCGTAACCCTTCCCCTTGGTTTTGTTGGATGGGAGGCCTTTGAGACGGAATCTAGGAGGAGCTAAGCCTCCTGAAAGTTTAGCCAGGCTGGCCCCATTACCATGTTCCATAAGTGGCTCCTTCGCCAGAGAGTTCAGCCAGGATTGATTTATGCCATAGGAATTGGAATTTCCCTTCCAGGCTGTGGATTCTTGGTACCCGTAAAGACAAAATGGCGGCTGTTCAGTGTTGGGACCAAACTCTTGTGTCCTTCTTGAGAGCTGGGGAGAAAATAGGGCCAGGCTTATACTGTGGTTAGCGTGCTGGGCACGCACAGCCCTGATGCCCTCTTCTACCTTTGCTAAAATCCCTCCCTGTTTCCCTCGTGGGCAGGGGACACGGGGGGGTGGGTCTCTGTCAATATGGGGAGATGGAGTGTTAGCAGCACACGTTGTCGACTCTTTTGTACCTATTGGGGGGAGAATGCAAAGCCGGAGTGGAGGAGAAACACACCCACCCCCCCAAACCAACCACACACATACACACACACACAGATCTGCCTTCAACTCCGGCATTTGTTTATTTGTTTGTAAAGCAGAACCAATGACAAAGCCACAACAATTCAAGGTGAAAAGTTGGGCGGGGCGGAGAGAGAGAGTGAGAGAGAGAGAGGAGGGGGGAAAAAACGCGTTGACTTTAATCCTCCAGTTTCTGCTTTTTCTCTCCGCAGATAACAAGGCCCAGCCATGCAGTCCTTTCGCGAAAGGTGTGGTTTCCATGGCAACCAGCAGAACTACCAGCCGACTTCTTCGCAAGATTCATCACGCCTGGAGAATTACAGGCATCAAAGCCCAGCCTGCGAACGTCAGAGGCTGGTGACAAAAGAGTATTACAGCCCCCAGCAGCCACCTCCTCCGCTGCCCCCGTTGCCGTACCAAGCCTTTGGTGAAAACAGCGCCGTGGAGAAGTACCATCGGGGAAGCAATAAGCCGTTACGCGGCCAGCAGCTACCCAGCAGGCCGGCTTCCTTCCCCAATTACTCCATCCAAGAGAATAGTCCCTACCCTTCACGCTACGCCGGAGAGGACGGCCTGCAGGGATGGGTGTCCCCGCAGCAGCAGCCGCCTCCACAGCCTTTACCTGGCGGGGTGGCCAAGTACGAGGATAATCTGATGAAAAAGACGGCCACCCCATCAAGTAGCAGGCAGTACCATGAACAGACACCCCAGCTGCCCTTCCGAAGCCACGCCTTGCACCTCCAGCAGCAGCCGGGACCCCAGCCCTCTCCCCTGACGTACCCCAAACTCCCCAGGCAGAAGATGCAAAACGAGGTGTCCTCCTCGCTCTCCTTCTCGCAGGGATCCCACTTTCCGCAGCATTCCCAGTCCTTCCCGGCTTCCTCCACGTACACATCGGTCCAGAGCGGGGGGCAGACAGCTCATTCCTACAAAAGTTGCAACCCTCCCCCTGCCCCACCCACGCACGAAAGGGGTCTGGGCAGTGCCGCTAACTTGCCCGCCGCACAACGGGTCCAGGGTTTACACAGCTACCAGCCCAACCGAATCAGCTACGAGCAGCCGCCACAGCAGCCACCGCCGCCGCCACCACCACCACCACCTCCGCCCTCTTTGCAAGGTAGACACCATGCTCAGGAGGCACTGCACTATCAAAGCCTAGCAAAATACCAACATTATAACCAGCCAGGACAGAGTTACTGCCAAGCTGACGCTCCGGTGAGGACACCGGACCAGTATTACCAAACGTTTAGCCCCAGCTCGAGTCACTCTCCAGCTCGTTCCGTTGGGAGGTCCCCGTCGTATAGTTCAACGCCTTCTCCGTTGATGCCTAACTTAGAGAACTTCCAATACAGCCAGCAGTCGCTGACCGCTGGGACATTTCCAGCCAACCTGGCTGACCATAGCCACTTCATGCCTTTGCTGAACCCGTCGCCAACCGACGGGGCGAGCTCCGACGCCCAGCCACCTGCCAACTGCAAGAGCCTGTCAAAGGAGAAGATCCCCGAGAACCTCTTATCGGATCTGAGTCTCCAAAGCCTGACAGCCCTTACCTCTCAAGTGGAAAACATCTCCAACACTGTCCAGCAGCTTCTCCTTTCCAAGTCCACGGGGATGCCACAGAAGAAGGGGATCAAAAACTCACCCAGGACCCCAGAGCAACTCAAGGGACAGCACTGCAGCCCCGAGGGCAACAATTATCCTGCAGAGCAAGCGGGGACTCCACACTCTGACCCCCTCAGCACCCCGCAGTCGGTCCACGCTGAAACCCAAGAGACCGATTACCTGAGTGGCTCCGAAGACCAGCTGGAGAGGGGCTTCCTGTACTGCAGTCAAAGCCGTAGCCCAGCTCGGGTCAACAGCAATGCCAAACCCAAGCCCGAATCTGTGTCCACCTGCTCGGTGACGTCTCCGGATGACATGTCGACCAAGTCCGATGATTCCTTCCAAAGCATTCACCCCAGCCTGCCCTTGGAGAGCTTTACGAAGTTTGTGTCTGGTGAAAGAGACTGCCCCCGGTTGCTCCTCAGTGCTCTCTCTCAGGAGGAGCTGGCCTCTGAAATTATTGGTCTTCAGGATGCTATTAACGAGAAAGCAGACAAAGGCTGGGCCAACTCCCCTGCTCCAAGCAAAGATCCAGACAAATCTCCTTTCCACTTGGAGAACCACAGGACTTGCCTTGACTCTGTGGTCAAAAGCCCCTGGTCCAACCAGGGGGACTCCAACGCTCTTGCTGAGCCCCTGAAGTTAGACAAAGGACTGGGGCGTAACAATGGGAAAAACTTCACTGAGGAGGTTTATGACACCTCCCAGGTTTCCTTCACCACAACCGAGACGAAGAATTCCCTCAAAACCACCAGCTCCGTGGGCTACAATGCCAAGCCAAGCATCTCGGTGGCCACCTCCAGTTCGGAGACCCCTGGAGGCTTCAGCTGCTATTCCAACGCCACTTCCAACTCAGTCAGTTCCGAAAGTGCCATGGAGAACTTTGAGTGGCCAGATGAGAACCTCAGCGACACCTGGAAAGAGCTCGGCTCAAGCCTTCAATCCTCAGATCTTTCCAAGAGTTTGTTCTCTGGCAAACTGAGCGAGACTTCTGAGGAGAAAAAAAATGCCTCCTGCATGAGTCTCTGTGGTCCCGAAGGGTCCAATGAAGGCGAGGGAATCACGGGCTTCGGTCAGCAGCAGCAGGCCAGCAAAGAAGAAGGCTTAAATTACAACGAGGCCACGAGGACAGAGAGCGAGCGATGGCTGGAGGACACGGCCAGGAACTCCTGTTCAGGAGAAGATTTCAGCGAACTCCCCATGATGTCTTCTCCGGACCTGAAAGAATCTGATTTGGAACCTGAAGAATATTCCTCTTTGTGTGAGTTAGCTGGCTCTGAGCAAAAGACATTGACTTACGATGCCTTCACCCCTAAGCCTGCAGAGAACGCTCCGGTTCTTTCTCTCCAAGATACCCCAGGATCGGCGGAAGAAGCCACCAACACCGTTGAGAAAGAGAACACCGCTCCTCCTTCTCATTTGTCTGATCCATCCGTTCTCCTTTTGGGACCCGCAGTTGGCACAGACACCAAAGTGAAAAGCTGGTTCGAAACTTCTCTGCATCACTTGGAGTCCAAGGAAGAGTCATCAGCTGGTGAAAACGTCCCTCAAGATAAGACCGAGACGTCAACTACTTTGCTGTTGAAGAAACCAGTCCTACCAGACAAGTTGACCACAACCTCAGAGCCCACCTCCAGAGGTAAAAGTCTTCGGAGTAAAAAGCTGCAGTGTAGGCTGTCGAGTGGAGAGGAACTTATTCAATCCATGTCAAATCCATGTTCAGGTATTCAAGCAGCTGGCCTTGTGGCCAATACATGCTCGGCTCCCAACAACTTGATTGAAATGCCCAGTAAGAACACGCACGGCCAGACTCCCAGGTTCCCCACGGAGGGCTTGCCGGCCAGAATGTGTACCCGTTCCTTTTCTGCAATGACCGAGCCACGAATGCCAGACCCTCTGGAAGGTGCCAAAGCTTCAACTCCTCACGAGAAGTTGGCGGGCAAGAAGTCCATGTGTGTTTTGAAAGAGAGAGTGTCCTTCAAAGCTAGGAAGGCCAATGGGAAGGCGTCGCCAAAGCTCTGCAATCCGTCTCCTCCCCTGATCTCCAACTTGACCCAGAATGAAGACTCTGCTGTCTCCAAGGCCAAAGAAGGCGACATTGTAGAAACCGAGATGAAAGATCAACAATCCATGATTCTCCGTTCCAGGACCCGGACTCAGGAGGTCTTCTACACCAAGCGAAGGAGAGAGAAAAACATGGTGGAAGTGGACTTCAAAAACGCCAAACTGCCCCGTAAGGTCTTCCCCAACAACCTTCTGCCGGGGTCTTTCAGGATCAGCTCTGAGAAGGAGAGCAAGCTGGGCAAGCAGATGAAAGCTAGGCCGGAAATGGCCGGCAAGATCTCCGAGAGGCCGCTCCATGCCTTGAAAAGAAAGTCTGTTTTCCTGCCCCCGATTCCGGCGAAGAAACGGAACCTGATCCTCCGAAGCAACAATCACAGCAGCAGCAGCAGCGGGAAGGAAGAGAAGCCAGACGTGTCTTCTGGCCTCTTTAAGAGGATGCCGTCCTCCAGGCGAACCAACGTGAAACCATCTCCCAAGAACTCCTGTGAAGTGATGCTGAAGTCCCCCCAGGCAAAGGAAAACCCGGGGGTCTGCATCAAAATCACCTCCCGGGCTTCCTTCCAGGGCGCCATGAAGACCAAAGTGCTGCCCCCGAGGAAAGGAAGGGGCTTGAAGCTGGAAGCCATCGTGCAGAAGATCACCTCCCCCAACCTGAAAAAGTTCGCCTGCAGAACGGTGGCCACCGCCGTCCCTGCCACAGTTCCCGCTGCCGCCGCCGCCCACAGTAATCCTCTCAGCCCTTCCCTTCCAGAGCGGGAACAGGCCTCAAAGACTACGAGCGGAACCCCAGCCGTGGGGGAAGCTCGGCCATTAAACCAGGCTTCGTCACAAAAGGCTCCCGCCGCTGCAGCAGCCGAGCAATTATGCAGAAACCCGAACAACAGATCCTTCAGAGGAAAACTAATGAACAGTAAGAAACTGTCCTCCAACTGCTTCAAGGGTGAGGCCTATTCATCTCCCGAGACGTTGCAGCTCAGCGGCGACAGCATGGCTGCGAGCACCGTCTGCCTGCTTCCCAAGAAGAGGAGCCGAAAGGGGAAAACGGCCTCCTTCCACGTGGCCAAAAATAGCTTGGAGAAATGCCCTCACCTGAGCCCGTCTTTGTTCCTGGCTGCCCAAGAGAAACCCAGGGTGGCGGCGGTGGCTACGGCAGCTGGGAAAGGCGATGAGGGACAAAGGGAAGGGAAAAAGCCCAAAGGAGAAGACAAAGGCTTGGGGAACGCCGAGAGTGTGGAAGGGAGGTCCCCCCAGGCCCAGACCCGGGCCCAGAAGCAGCGAGCCCACCACGCCAACTACAACGGCTACACCAAGAGACAAAGGAAGCACCACAAGCGCCGGAAGGTCCAAAGCGTCCCCTCGCGGTGCAAGAACAAGACCCGGCGACGGCACCAGCAGCAGGCCCCTCTGCTGAGCCCCACGGAGCCCGAGATCCGGCTCAAGTACGTCTCCTGTAAGCGGCTGAGGGCGGACAGCCGGGCACCACCCTTCTCGCCGTACGTCCGGATGGAGAAGTGGGATGAATTCCTCACCACCTGCACCGTCATCAACTCCTCAGCCGAAGAGGCAAAACTCCACAACGAGCAGCAGCAGCATCACACTTCTTCGTTTTCCTCTTTGTCTGCCCAAGCTGGGCTTTTGGGGACCACCTGTCTGCGGTCCCCGGCCATCCTACCTCTGTCGTCCATGATGCACCTCGGGCCGGTGGTCTCCAAGGCCCTCAACACTGCCTGCTTGGTCTGCTGCTTGTGCCGCCAACCGGCCAACTACAAAGACCAGGGGGACCTCTGCGGGCCCTACTACCCGGAGGACTGCCTACCGAAGAAGAAATCGAGACTGAAAGAGAAGGTCAAAGTGGAAGCCCTGGGGGAAGGGCCTCCTCCCTCCTCCTCCTCCTCCTCGTTGGCAGAAAGGCTGCTCAAAGCAACAGATAATAATTGCGCAACCGGTACGCTGGGTGGAAAGACGCCAAGGTTGGACAGTGGCACTGACTCAGCGAGACAAAGCGCGCTGCGTTCGAGTTCAAGGGGGCTGTTTAGGAAACTGCAGAGCTGTTACTGTTGCGATGAGAGGACAGAGGGAGAGGAGGCTACGGCAGGGGTGTCAGTAGCAACGGTTGAGAAGCTCCGGAGGCATGAATGCGGCAAGGCGGATTTGCCCCCGCCGGACCCCGCCGGAGAGACGCAGGAGCATTGGGTTCATGAAGCCTGTGCTGTATGGACAGCTGGGGTCTACCTGGTGGCAGGGAAACTCTATGGACTGCAGGAGGCAATAAAGATGGCCGCGGATGTGGTAAGAGGAATACCCTGCCCTGCGTGTACTTGCGGCGTCCCTGGGGACAGGAACAATGACAGGCTCAGCTAGTGCTGATCAGAGTCAAGGAAGCTGCACGGCAAGAGGCGACAGGCTGCAGTGGGAGGGGAAGGAAGGCAGTGGGGTTCTCCGATCTGTACCTGCAGCAGGTTTTGGGGAGCAGCCAAGGAATCCAGCCAAGTCCTCATGAGCCCACCTGGTCGCTTCTCGCTGGGTCAACTCGAAGGGGTTCAGGGTTTCTCTAGTTGATGTTCTATCAGGTTTATTTTCTCGCTTGGGAAAACGGACGCTCCCTATAAGAACACAAGGAGAATGTGAATGTATCCAGGTCCTGAGTTTGCAAACTTCAGACTAACTCAAGGTCTGAAGACTAAGGAGAATATTAGCTCAGGGTGTTCACGAGAGCTCCTGTAAGAATGGAAGAAAACCTGGTTAATATCCAAGTCTTGAGTTTGAGAGGTCCTTGATAGCAATAGCAATAGCAGTTAGACTTATCTACCGCTTCACAGGGCTTTCAGCCCTCTCTAAGCGATTTACAGAGTCAGCCTATCGCCCCCACAGTCTGGGTCCTCATTTCACCCACCTCGGAAGGATGGAAGGCTGAGTCAACCTTGAGCCGGTGAGATTTGAACCGCCGAACTGCAGCTAGCAGTCAGCTGAAGTGGCCTGCAGTACTGCACCCTAACCACTGCGCCACCTCTGAGCTTGGTGGTTTACTTGCAGATGTTTCATGCTCTTATAGGTAACACCATCAATGTTAGAAGGGAATGGAGTTTGGAGGAGGAGGAGGAGGAGGAGGAGGAGGAGGAGGAGGAGTTGTTGTTGTTGTTGTTGTTGTTGTTGTTTTTGGTGCTCTCTTGAGTTGTTTTCTTGAGGATGTTTCATAACCCAACTAGGTAACATCATCAACGCTAGAAGGGAGTGGGTTTTTCAGGAGGAAGAGGAGAAGGAGGAGGACTGTAAGGTCCTTGATGCTCTCTGAGCTTCGTTGTTTTCTTGCAGATGCTTTGTTACCCAAACTAGGTAAAATAATGCCAACTAGCACTGATGATGTTGCCTAGTTTGGGTAATGAAATGTCTGTAAGAAAACCACCAAGCTCAGAGAGCACCAAGGACCTCTCCAACTCAAGACCTGGAAATAACCAGGTTTTCTTCCATTCTTACAGGGAGTGTAATCACCCAGGGAGGCCTGGGCCTTCTGGCTTCCTACACAATTATGTTTGGCCCAAGAGGGGTCCCGGGAAGAAACGCCTATCAAAGGAACTCCATGGGGACGTGTGGGGGGAGGATGGCAGCCTTCAGAACAACCGTCTCTGTCTCTCTCGGGTTGCTGAGGGCTTCCTGGAGGCTTTTGGGGTGGTGGATAGGACGCCATTTCTGGTTGGTGCCTCCTGCGTGCCCATCAGCAGAGCAGGAAGGCTGTGGGTCTTTGTCACTGATGCTGCTGTGGTATATTATGCCTGTTGGTGGTAGCTACTGCAACGTTCTGGGGATCTGATTATGCATCCCCCAAAGTGTAACAACGAGAATGTTCTTCCCAAGATGAGTTTTCTATCCAAAGAGCCACATTTTTTTCAGCTGATCCCACTAAGTAGGCCAGAGAAGGACTTTAAGGACTTCACCCTGTCAGGATATTGGAAGACGTGGCCGAGAAACAGAAGAAAGCAGAGAGGGCATGCCAGTGTAGCAGAGACAGTGTTTCTTGGGAAATAAGCCAGGATCTTCCAAAGGAAGTAGATAATGTTTTGGTCCCTCTTGCTTGCCTTCTGGCCCTCTGCTGTCCAAGGTGGTAGGTCATCTTCTCCCTCAAGACTTCACTTGGCTGGTTTTTTTTCCCCAGCCAGTGGCAATTTTTGTGTGTGGAGAGCATCTCTCCCAAAGTAAAGATTTTGCAGCCCCTTCTTCACCCGGACAACAGTTCTTTCTATCCCACCGTCCTTTCATCCCTTTCCCAAAGGATCCTTCAAAAACGTTCTGCAGAGTCTCACGGTGTCCACACGGAATTAGGAAAGGCACAGTAAGAACACGGGCAGCATCTTCCTCACCTAGATGGAAATTGGCATCTCATTTAGCCAAGGGGGGTGGCTTGGGAAAAGTCCCACCATTCTGCAAGAGAGGAAGAGAGAGGCGAAAGGCCATCAGTGCTGGATGTTGGGGCCCAAATTCAGGGACCTAAATCTCAGGTCCTTCTAGTGGGTGACCTGGCAGAGGGCTCACGTCCTCAGGGAGCTCTGAGGCAGAGTTTGAGGACAACTTATGGAGGAAGATCTGCCAACTTATCAAGGACACCCCTTGGCAGATCTTCCTCCATTAAATGCCCACCCTTCCTGCCGACCCTCGCGAAGAGGGACTATTTATAGGCAGGGGCTGAGCTCAGGATCTCAGCATCTCCAAAGGTCCATGTTGGGGACCTGCCTGAAACCTTGGCAAGCTGTAACCATGAATGGTCACAAACAACCACAGTACCAAGTCTCCCTCTTTCCAGGGTCCTAAGGCCACTATTTTGAAGAGCCGAGATGGCGCAGTGGTTAGGGTGCAGTACTGCAGGCCACTTCAGCTGACTGTTATCTTGCAGTTCAGCGGTTCTAATCTCACCGGCTCAAGGTTGACTCAGCCTTCCATCCTTCCGAGGTGGGTGAAATGAGGACCCAGATTGTTGTTGGGGGCGATATGCTGACTCTGTAAACCGCTTAGAGAGGGCTGAAAGCCCTATGAAGCGGTATATAAGTCTAACTGCTATTGCTATTGCTATTGAAGTCTCTGCAGGGCAGAAGACCAGGTTGTGGTTCTCTGTTTTTGAACAAGTTACTATCAGTGATCACAGTGGACTAACAGAAGCCCAGCCAGAGGTGTTGGGCTGCACTTCATTGAGGGTGCTTCAAGCAGAATATGGACAGCTGTCAATCTAGGGGATGGTGTTCATTTGGTTCCCTGCATAGAGCAAGATTGTATGCCGCAGAAAGTATCTTAGGAAATTCAGAGCCTCATTCCTCCCTAGGACATAGTCCCCAGCAAGGTTTGAAACAGCTGGTTTAGAATAGAATAACAGAGTTGGAAGGGACCTTAGAGGTCTTCTAGTCCAACCCCCTGCCTAGGCAGGAAACCCTACACCACTTCAGACAAATGGCTATCCAACATCTTCTTAAAAACTTCCAGTGTTGGGGCATTCACAACTTCTGGAGGCAACTTCTGTTCCACTGGTTTAATGTTCTCACTGTCAGGAAATTTCTCCTTAGTTCTAAGTTGCTTCTCTCCTTGATTAGTTTCCTCCCATTGCTTCTTGTCCTGCCCTCAGGTGCTTTGGAGAATAGTTTGACTGCTTCTTCTTTGGGGCAACCCCTGAGATATTGGAAGGCTGCTATCATGTCTCCCCTGGTCCTTCTTTTCATTAAACTAGGCATCCCCAACGGTTCCTGCAACCGTTCTTCATATGTTTTAGTCTCCAGTCCCCTAATCCTCTTTGCTTGCTCTTCTCTGCACTCTTTCTACCACTTGGATGGACAAATGACCTGTAGGAAACTCAGCATTGCTTACACATAATATTGATATTTCTTTAATTTTATAAATAACACTAGTGCGAAACAGAGACGCCACGTTCTGTGAGTTCCCAAGTCAGAAACTTTTCTCAAGATGTGCAAATTTTCTCAGGTGTGTCAAAAAAAAAAAAAAAAGCTGTGCATGCCCAGGAGTGACCATTAGGGCCATGTGCTAATGACATGGTGGCGCAGTGGGTAGAGTGCAGCACTGCAGGCCACTTCAGCTGACTGCAGTTCTGCAGTTCGGCAGTTCAAATCTCACCGGCTCAGGGTTGACTCAGCCTTCCATCCTTCCGAGGTGGGTGAAATGAGGACCCGGATTGTTGTTGGGGGTGATATGCTGACTCTGTAAACCGCTTAGAGAGGGCTGAAAGCCCTATGAAGCGGTATATAAGTCTAACTGCTATTGCTATGTCTTACTAAAGTGGGCTCTGCTAGAATTCCTTTGCAAATCTTCCAATCCTGACCCTCTTCGCTAGATGATTTGGCCAGCATGATGGACTCCAGTAAAGTGAAAATTGGGGGTGGTGGTGGTGTTTCAATAATTAAAACATAAATGGCAGAAGGGAAGGACAGCTATCATGAATTCCAATTAGTTCAGGTAAACGTCAAGAACGTTGAGCCTTCAGGAGGCCACCTTGGCCCAAACTCACTCTGGATGGAGCGGAAGTTCTTCTCAAAAGTAACTTTGAGTCAAGCTCCATGCCACTAGACCTCATGGAGTTTCTGTTTTCTTCCCCCTCCCTGCCGACTGCAGAGGTGTTTCGGCTGTCAGCGAGTCGGGGCGACCATCGGCTGCTGTCACAAGGGGTGCACCCAGATATTTCACTACACATGTGCCATTGACGCAGGTGAGCATCTCACAGGACGGAGCAGTAGGTAAAGAATTGTGGATAATTCTCTCCTCCCTTCAAGCAGCGGTGTATCTCCCACAAGGTGTATATCCTACAAGGTGGTGTATATCCTACAAAATCAAGATGCCGGCTGTGTCAGCACTGCCACCTGTTTTTCGGGTGTCCCACCTGTGGACCGAAAAAGCCAAGCGAGTTTCAATCGCGCTAAGGTTCTTTGCCAAAAAGCAACTGGACTTTCCTGTTTATTTTATTTTTTTTCTTAAAAAGCTTTCGCTTTGCATCCAGGAAGCTTCCTCGGTTCTTCCTCGGTTTTTCAGCTCAGAACTGAAGAAGCTTCTCGGATGAGAAGGGAAACGTTTTCAAGAGGGGGAAAAGAAAACCAAGAAAGGCCTCTTGCCGGTTCGGTGCGCACGCAATTTGCCTACGTACGCAGTGGCCTGTAAATTGGTCTGCGCACGCACGGAACATTAAAAATGTTTTAAAAGAAACAAATGACAGAGGAACAAATAGAATATAAACCAGAACTCTTTCTACTGGGAATAACCAAGGGGAAATACAGAAAGAAAATTTAAGGAGAGAAGGGAAAGGAGAGGAGGAAGGAAGGAAGGAGAGAAGAAAGAGAAGAAAGGGGGGAAAGAAGGAGGGAAGGAGGGAGGGAGGGAAGCAAGGAGGGAAGGAAGGAGGGAAGGAAGGAGAGAAGGAGAGAAGAAAGGAGGTAAGGAAGGAGAGAAGGAAGGGGGGAAGGAAGGAGGGAAGGAAGGAAGGAGGAAAGGAAGGAGAGAAGGAGAGAAGAAAGGAGGGAAGGAAGGAGAGAAGAAAGGAGGGAGGGAAGGGGGAAGGAGGGAGGGAAGGAAGGAGAGAAGAAAGGAGGGAAGGAAGGAGGGAAGGAAGAAGAAGTAGGATTGTTGTAAAATAGGATGGGTTTATGGGATGGTAAGATAGCAATTTCAGGTATATTGTCAACTGTAGGGGGGGAAATTGTTACAAATACATATTATTAATAAGAGTTATGAGATCATATAATTGTGAATGTATATATGAGAAATAAAATTTAAAAAAAAAAGAAAATTTAATACATACTAATACATCTGTTCACTACAGCCAGAATAACATTTGCCCAATGCTGGAAACAAAGTAATATTCCCCCAGATGAATGAGTGATTCAGAAAATTTTAGATTGTGCAGAAATGGACAAGTTAACATTAAGATTAAAGGACAGAGAAGAGTCTGAATACTGTGAAATTTGGGGTAACTGGTTATAAAGGGTTGCGTAAGAGGAATAAAGTTAATTCAGCCGAGAAACAACAGAGAAATGTATAGAACTGTAGATGAATGTATATAAATATAGAAGCGATGTAAGATTGAGATACACAGGTATGATGCCATATCGATGTTAATGTGATGATTGTAAGATGTTATAGAGGGGGGGAAAAAACAATACAAAATTTGCTTGATTAAAAAAAAGTTTTAAAAAAAGATGTCGCAGCGTGTGGGGAACCGGTTCGGAGGCGTGGCCAGCATGCCATCCATACCGGTTCGGCCACCCAGTTGCCATTTCCGCTACCGGTTCCACCGAACTGATGCAAACTGGTTTGAATCAAGACATTATGGCAGTCTTTCTCAACCTTGGCGACTTTAAGTCCTGTGGACTTCAACTCCCAGAATCCCCCAGCCAGCATAGCTGGCTGGGGAATTCTGGGAGTTGAAGTCCACAGGACTTAAAGTCGCCAAGGTTGAGAAACACTGCATTATGGGGTATCACAGCAGCATCTTGAAAGGCTGCCAGATTTTTGCCTTTGATCCCCCCCCCTTTACTCCAAAGAGAATCAAGGTGGAAAGATTTGGAGTTTCTTTCTGCTGCTCCCTCCCTCCCTCCCTCCTCGGACTGAGCTGTTTATTTTCCCTTAACTCCTCCTGCAGGCGCTGGTCAAGGTTATCTCTCCATTCCTCGACAGGAACTGAGAGCACCTCATTTTGAAGGCAGTTATTTGAAATTCCGGGAAGGGAGCGAGGGAGCGAGCGGGAGGCACCGCACATCACAGGGCAAAGGGAGGAGGAAATTGGGGGAAAGACAAGCAATGGGCGGGCCTCCCTCCTTCGTTTCCTGGTGGCTGCAAGGAAGAAGATTTCTTTTGTTGTTTTAACACGCAGGAGCAATGCAGACCTTTTCGAACAAGCTTCTCCTGGGGCAAAAGAGCCCCTCTTTCTTTCTTTCTTTCTTTCCTTTTCTTTCTTTCCTTCTTTCTTTCTTTCCTTCTTTCCTTCTTTCCTTCTTTCTTTCCTTCTTTCCTTCTTTCTTTCTTTCCTTCTTTCCTTGCAATTATTTATTTGCACCACTGAGGTATTCCTGCAGCGGAGGGACCCAGCCTGGAGTCTCAGGGCTGTGGGAGACCTTGGAAAGTTTTCGAAGGCAGCCAGGGACACCCCCAAAAGTGGTAGCTGTCAAGCTATAATTTCCGAGGCAGCCCAAAGGGGAAATTGTTCAATAGACGGTAGGTTGAAATGGTAGATTTCCTCTCTCTCTCTCTCTTTCTCTCCCTCCTCTCTCTCCTCTCTCTCCTCTCTCTCTCACATCTCTCCCTCCCCCTCCTCTCTTTCTCTCCCCCTCTCTCTCCTCTCTCTCTCTCACATCTCTCCCTCCCCCTCCTCTCTTTCTCTCCCTCCTCTCTCTACTCTCTCTCCTCTCTCTCTCACATCTCTCCCTCCCCCTCCTCTCTTTCTCTCCCCCTCTCTCTCCTCTCTCTCTCTCA
Source organism: Thamnophis sirtalis (assembly GCF_051295495.1). NCBI lineage: Eukaryota > Metazoa > Chordata > Lepidosauria > Squamata > Natricidae > Thamnophis > Thamnophis sirtalis. The sequence continues at coordinate 1,459,869 of NW_028261394.1, read as the reverse complement.
CATCTCTCCCTCCCCCTCCTCTTTCTCTCCCTCCTCTCTCTCCTCTCTCTCCTCTCTCTCTCACATCTCTCCCTCCCCCTCCTCTCTTTCTCTCCCCCCTCTCTCTCCTCTCTCTCTCTCACATCTCTCCCTCCCCCTCCTCTCTTTCTCTCCCTCCTCTCTCTCCTCTCTCTCCTCTCTCCCTCCCCCACCTCTCTCTCTCCCTCCCTCTCTCTCCTCTCTCCCACTCTCCCTCCCTCCCCCACCTCTCTCTCTTCCTCCCCCCACCTCTCTCTCTCCCTCCCTCCTTCCCCCACCTCTCTCTCCTCTCTCTCTCCCACACCTCTCTCTCCCCCTCTCTCCTCTCTCTCCCTCCCTCCTCCACCTCTCTCCTCTCTCTCCCACACCTCTCTCTCTCCCTCCCTCTCTCCTCTCTCTCCTCTCTCTCTCTCCCTCCCCCACCTCTCTCTCTCCCTCCCTCTCCCCCCACTCTCTCTCTCCCTCCCCCACCTCTCTCTCCTCTCTCTCTCCCACACCTCTCTCTCTCCCTCCCCCCCTCTCTCTTTAGGAAGGCTGCCAAGAGAACCTGGGCTGCTGGGGAAGATAAAAGAGGAGAAATCTGGCCGAGATTCAGGTAGAAAGAGAAAGGAAAGGAAAAGGAGGTTTCCTGAAGGTAGAGAAGGAAAAAGGAAGAGCCAGTCATCAGGGACAGGGGATTCTGGAGCGTCCTGAGTCTTCTCTCAGCGTGGATGTTTTTCTCATCATCAGTGCTACAGATTCGTCCCCGCTCCCTTCCAGCACTGATGATGTTCCCTAGTTGGGTCGTGAAAAGTCTGCAAGGAAACAGCCAAGCTCGGAGAGCCCCCCCCCCCCCCCCAGGGCTCCTCATTTCAGCCCCGAGGCACAAATAGCCTACAGATGTTCTCCTTGATGCCTGGAGTTTCACTGCCATTTTTCTGCTCTCTCCCCTCCAGGTTGTTCGTTAGCTGAAGATACCTTCTTGCTCAACTGTCCTAAACACAAGGTAGGTGCCCAGGAGCCAGGGAGGGGATTCTGGACCCTCTCCTCTCCCTTGTCCCCTTCAGCTGGGTCTCTACCCTTCTATCTTCTGCAGCCAGAAGGCCTGCAAATAGGCTCCCACAAATGCCCTTTATTGATTTCGTTATTATTTATTAAACAAATGTACCCAGCCCACTCCCCACCCCCTATTTCTCTGCTCAACCCCAGGGACTGGGCCCCTCAGCAACAGCTCCTCTTTCCTCCTGGACACTCCACCCCCCTCCCCATCTTCTCGCTTCCCATGTCCTGCAAAATGAGGACGGAAGAGAGGCAGGAGGGGGCATTCCTTCTGCCCTGCCCCCTTCTTTTTCTCTCCCCTCTCTCCCCAACTAAAGGCTCAGGAGACAGAGTCCTGGAAAGGCCTCGTCTGGTCTTGCGGAAGAAGATTCACTGTCCAGACCTTGGAATATAATTGAATCAGTCCACCGAGCATTTCCTGCTGGCCTCTTCCTGCCCATCACCGCAACTGGTTGCTGGCAATTTAAAGCAGACACCAGCCGAGGAGCCGGAAAAGAGAGGGAGGGAGAGAAAGAGAGAGAGGGGGGGGATGGATGGATGGATGGATCTGGGGCTGCCGAAATCTAGAGACCCCCGGAGAGCAAGCAAGAGAAATAGATTAATTTCTTCTGAAAGATTATACTAGAGCCATATTTCTTGGCACACCAGTCGTGTTCCGGCCAGCTGATTTTTGGCCTTCCAGAGGGCCCGGGGGGGGGGGGGGGGACGACTATTTTCCCCCTCCCCAGGCTTCAGGAAAGCCTCTGGAGGCTGGGGAGGGGGGAAAACAGGCCTAATGGACCAACCAGAAGTTCGGAAACAATGCATTTCCGGCTTCCGGGGAGGCCATCTTCGCCCTCCCCAGGCTTCAGGAAAGCCTCTGCATGCGCGGGGAGGGAGGTTCGTGCACGCATGCGCAGACGGGCAGGAAGGATTGAATGGGTGTGTGGGGACTTGTTCATGCAGGATAGCACGCACACAATTTTGGCACGCCATAAGGAAAAGGTTCGCCATCCCTGTTCTAGAGCATTCCTGCGATCGCGTGCCAGGACTGATTGCAGGTGCCTTCTTACGATCAAATGTTCGCTAAATGGGGGGGGGGGTTGTCAACCGAGGACCCCCTGCGTAGAAGACGAGGGAGGATTTCGGTGGACGAGGCGCCGAGGAGCGCTCCTTCAAAATAGCCTCCGGCGTCACGCTCATTTACAGTGGTGCGCCAGTCCACACGGCATTCGGGTTTCCAGCTGTGCCTCTCAGATGCTTGGAGCCACGTCTGGCACCCTTGGTCGGCTGCAGGAGCTGCCACTCTGCCCCAAATGCCCACCTTGACCTGGTTTCCGAACTCTTCTGCAGGAAATCAGCTTGTGCCCTGGGGAGACAGAATTGTCCTGCTCTTCTCGAGTTGCGGAGGAAGGGAGAATTGTGGGGGGGAAGGTCCCCAGTCCTTTTCCCTTGGCCTGTTTTAACAGGAAGACCCTCCTAGCTTTGTCTCCAAGGCCTTTGACCCCACAAGCCCCCTTCTGGCCCCCTTCCAGGCCTTTTAGGCATCATCATTTCCCTGGACCGGTGTCTATTTTTATTTTTCTGCCCCAGAAAAGAGGACAAGAAGAATCTTCTTTCCTGCTCGGGTTTTGGTTTCTGTCTTTCACTTTAGCATCTCTGCAGCCTGCAAACGCAGGCAGTGTGTGAGAAGCCCTTTGTGTCCCAAGGGAGGAGAAGCCAGGAGGGAGGGAGGAGTAGACCTCACACCCCCCCCCCCCGCAGGGTCTCCATTTATCTGAGGCCCAAAGGGAGGAGGGGAGGACCAGGAGATATCCTGGTGAGAAACTCCCTCGGCTCTCCTGAATGGGTCTCAGCCAGCCCAGAAATAGGTTTTTCTGCTGCCCTCTTGTGTCGCATCAGCCGCCAGCCTTCATTCCTTTGAAACAAAAAGAAGGGAGGAGAGAGAGAGGAAGGAAGGAAGGAAAAGAAAGATAAAGAGATAAAGAAAGAAAAAGAGAAAGCAAGAGAAAGAAAAGGAGAGAAAAAGAAAGAAAGAAAAGGAGAAAGAAAGAAAGAAAAGGAGAAAGACAGACAGACAGACAGACAGAAAGAAAGAAAGAAAGAAAAGGAGAAAGACAGAAAGAAAGAAAGAAAGAAAAAGAGAAAGAACAGGAGAAAGAAAGAAAGAGAAAGAAAAGGAGAAAGAAAAAGAAAGAAAGAAAAGGAGAAAGAAAGAAAGAAAAGGAGAAAGAACAGGAGAAAGAAAGAAAGAGAAAGAAAAGGAGAAAGAAAGAAAAGGAGAAAAAAAGAAAGAAAGAAAGAAAGAAAGAAAGAGAGAAAGAACAGGAGAAAGAAAGAAAGAAAGAAAGAAAAGGAGAAAGAAAAAGAAAGAAAGAAAAGGAGAAAGAAAGAAAGAGAGAGAGAGAAAGAAAGAACAGGAGAAAGAAAGAAAGAGAAAGAAAAGGAGAAAGAAAAAGAAAGAAAGAAAGAAAGAAAGAAAGAAAGAAAGAAAGAAAGAAAGAAAGAAAGAAAGAAAGAAAGAAAGAAAGAAAGGAGCTTAAGGTGCTTCATAAGGAGCTTATGAAAACGATCTTTGTCTTTTGGCGTGGGACAAGCGCCAGCCTTAAGGGAACAGCCGAGGTGAATTTATCCTGATGAAGGAAGGGGGGGGGCTTTTAGAAAGGCATCTCCCTCCCCCACTGGGTCGATGCCCTCCATGGTCAGCTGGAGGTGGCCCAATCTTGAGGAGGGGGCTGTCCCCCACCACTTCCTTCTTTAGGGGGGATTTAGCTGGGTCTACCGGGCGGCAGAAGAACAGCCGAGGCAAAAAAAGAGTCCAAATGAACTTTCGGGACGCCTCTTCTCACTCTTTCTTTTCCACCCCCTTTTCCTCCAGACGCAGCTGCTATAATGGACCCTCCGAGAAGGGAAGGCCTGCAGCCGAAGGGTCCTGCTTTGGCCCGCTCCTTCGCAGTAGCTGCAACCAAGAGGAACTCTGGCCGGAAGGGAGGAGCCCAGCGCCCTCCCCTCCCCGGCCCCCGTCCTTCCCCCCCTACTCCCCTCCCCTTTGCAATAGTACTTCTACTGTGAATGGACCTGGTCTTGCCAGCCACGCCTCCCTCTTCGCTCAGGCCTTGGCAACTTCCTTGCAAGCTGACCCCAACGGGCACAAGACCCCCCCCCCAACTCCCCTGACGTCCGGCTCCTGGGAACCTTCCTCTCCCACCCGTCAGGAAGCAGCGTCCCTCTTCTTCCCCTCTGGACTTCTTCCAACCCAGATTGGTGCAGGAACCACCACCAAAATCCCCATTTATTCCCCCCCCCCCCCCGGTTACTCCATTCCCCTTTGGAAAAGTTTCCTGAACCGTCTCAGGAGAGAAGACAAACTCCAGTTTGGGTTTTGTAGTCCTCCTGCTCTTCCCTCCCCTTCTTAACCCAGGAGCTGCACCCAAGACTGACCCAGCTGGCATCTACCTAGGCTTTGGCCGCTGTGCCAAACCTCTCCACCCTCAGCTCTTCCGGAGAAGAGTCCCGGGGACTTTGGAAGAAGAGACATCGGGGTAGCCGGAGGTGACCGGCAGGCAGGTGGTAGTCCGGCACATCCCAAGAACATTTCCTCGGGTCTCTTTCTCTCCAGCAAAAGAGAGCAGACTCTGGCCCCGGATGGGTCGCCGCCCGGAGAGGAGCCTTCCGAAGGCCTCGGCTCAAAAGGCTGGACTGCCGGAGGTCTCCAGGTCCACCTTCTCTGTTTTCTGATCTGATCAACTTTTTGCCTTCAGCAAACCTCATGGTGTGTGCGTGTGCGTGTGCGTGCGTGTGTATGTGTGTTTTCTGTATATAGATGTGATCCGCGTGTACAAAGAAGCGCCCCGAAAACCTTTTTTGAGGGCGGCAAACAAGGTTGCATCGCTTGAGTTCGTTTGCACATTTTTTCTTTCGCTTTTGTCCTCCTTTCCCTCCATCTCCTTGCCATTTGCCTTCTTTCTTCTCACCCCTCCACGTCTGACTCGCACCCCACGCTGTGCCCCCACATTCAGAACAAGACAGCCAGTGCCCCACTTTAGACCAGCCTTCCTCAAACTTGGGGACTTCAGGACAGAATTCTGGAAGTTAAAATTCACCCGCCTTGACGTTCCCAAAGTTGAGAAACGCTGGGGGATTCTGGCAATTAAAAGTCCCCAAGTCTTGAAATTCCCAAGACTTGGGGACCGTTGAGAAATGGTGGGGGATTCTGGGAATGGAAGAAGTCCCCATGTGTTGAAGTTCCCAAGGTTGACAAACACTGAGGAATTCTGGGAGTTGAAGTCACATCTCGTGAAATCCCCAAGGTTGAGAAACGCTGGGGGGACTCTGGGAGTTGAAGTCCCTGTGTGGAGAAGTTCCAAGGTTAAGAAACGCCGCCCTTGTGTTGAGAAGAGACAAACGGCGGAAAGCTCTCGGTTGGAACCTTGCCCAGAGTAATAATCTGTCATTTCGTCCCCCATTTTGACTTTTTTTGGGGGGGAGGGGAGCAGTGAAACAAAGGGCTGGCTTCCCATTTTGCCGGGTGGCGTGTGACATTTCAAGGAAAAGAATCTGGGCTCTTTGAGATTAGCAGAATTTATTAAGGTGCTGTGCTATTCCATTCACCTGGATGGCCGCTGAAGCCAGCTCACCTCTTCCAAGAGCTCTTGTGCATTGCAGGTAATTCTCAACTTGCAACTGGTTGTGCAGTGACCCTTCAGAGTTACAATGGATGTCCTCAGAGCTGCTTACGAGCTGATTTTGAAGTTCTGACATCTATCCCTTTCCCAGTTACTTGATTATATTTGGGCCACTTGGTAACTGGCCTGCATTTATGGCTGTTTACAGTACCCCAGGGTTTTTGGGAACAGGCATCTGCTTCCAGTTTCAGGCCAAAAAAAAAAACCCCACCCAATGGGTGCAATGGATTTATTTAACCACTGTGATGTTTTTTTTCTGACTTAGCAATAGCAATAGCGGTTAGACTTATATACCGCTTCATAGGGCTTTCAGCCCTCTCTAAGCGGTTTACAGAGTCAGCCTATCGCCCCCACAGTCTGGGTCCACATTTCACCCACCTCGGAAGGATGGAAGGCTGAGTCAACCTTGAGCCGGTGAGATTTGAACCGCCGAACTGCAGATAACAGTCAGCTGAAGAGGCCTGCAGTACTGCACCCTAAGCACTGCACCACCTTGGCTCATTACTTGACTTCTGACACGCCTGTGGTTATCGGGAACCTTAGTAGGCTACGAATATCCCCAGCCGTCTGCTCCCCTCACTGCCTTCCTGAGTTGTAGGATCCCATCAAAGCTTTCCTCCAATGGATCTCTCCTAAGATGATAGGACTACAACTCCCAGAATCCCTGAACAGGCTGGACAAGCTACCCTGGGCATCTCTTCCTGGGTTTGGTTGAAGTTGTAGTGGCACAAAAGCTGAAGCTCTCTTGACCCACATTCATCAGTTTCCACCTCGCCTCCTGACATGGAGCATACGGCAAGCCACGTTTGGTAGCTTACTCTGCAGTGCGAATCTGAAATCTCTTTGGAATTCCAACAACACCAGAAGCTGTAATGCACCCATGTCCATTATTGGCACTTGGTGCAGTTTGAAGCAAGTTTTTCCAGCTGGGGGGGCATGACGCAAACACAGCTAGAATACCGAGCAAAACAGAAGCACAGCTTCTGTGGGTGGTATGGTCCCACCTTGCTAGGAGCTGGGTAGGAGAGAGCCTGTCCTTTGGGGCTGACTCCAACAACGGAAGGAGGGGGAGATTCTTCAGGACAAGATACAACTCTACTTGATGCACTTCTGGACTTCACAGGGCTTTCCCCAATCCAGCAATGCCCTTGGTTACTATGAGCGTCAGGGGAAGCATCCAGAATCCTTCAGGGTTTATCAACCAAGACTATCAAGGTCCCCTCAAAGGTAGGGAACCTTATCTTGAAGAGTTCCTGAAATGAGTTTGGCTGGAAGGTTTTTTACTGGTTTGTCATTTGTAAGGAACCCGCAGTCAAAGGGGTAGACATTGGATGGGTAATCGATCTTGGGCAACGCCCCAAGCTGTTCATTGGGTCAGGATGGAAAGGGACTTAACTCCTGGTTGATTCTAGAAAACTTTGAAGGAGAAGGTCTTGAAATCTCTGAAGAATGAGCAAAACACGCTTAGACAACCCCTAAACTGTAGATTGGGTCAGAGTGGGAAGGGACTTAATTCCCGGTGGCTTCTAGAGCAGGGGTCTCCAACCATGGCAACTTTAACCCTTGAGAGGACTTCAACTCCCAGAATTCCTCAGCCAGCTTTGCTCTGGGAGTTGAAGTCCATAAGTCTTAAAAGTTGCCAAGGTTGGAGACTTTCAACCTTGTTCTAGAACAGTGTTTCTCAACCTTGGCAACTTGAAGATGTCTGGACTTCAACTCCCAGAATTCCCCAGCCAGCATTCGCTGGCTGGGGAATTCTGGGAGTTGAAGTCCAGACATCTTCAAGTTGCCAAGGTTGAGAAACACTGTTCTAGAAGACTTCGAAGAAGGTCTAGATCAGGCTCACGCTGACGGTTAACCTAGGAAGGTAGCAACCGAAGGACCCCTGAGTGGCGTAACCTGTATATATCTTCCCCAGCTCCCACGACCACAGACATGCAATCCAGTAAGAGGGGAGCCCCTCACTGCCACCCCCCCCCGCCTCCACAGCATTCAATCTGATGGGGCCACCTCCCCTCCCCCCCTCCCTCCCCTCCCTCATCCGCTTGGTTTTCTGTTGTCGCTGTGAAAGAGCAACAATTCTCGCACTGCCCCTCGGCTTGTAAACCTTTCTGTACACGGTACTCTGTGCGTGTCGCCCGCTGTCATCTCCGCTACGCTGTCCTCGCGGCATGCCCCTCAAGGGTTTTGCTGGCGGAGGAATGCCCGTTTCAGAAGCACACCTTCAGACGGCAGGCGGAAGACACCGCGCCCCCCCCCCCCGTCCCCACTGTCCTCGTCCCCCACAATTCCGGCTCCCTTTGAATGGAATCTTGTACATAATGACTGTAAAATGGCAAACATGTGTGTATTATATATATTGCCTCATTCTATAGTGTATATATATGTATACATATACATATATATAATATATATGAAAGATGTAAATGTTAAAACTAGTGTTCTTATTTAGTATATTGCTTCACACTGAAGACTGTGTGTAACGAGCTGTTTCTAAAAGAAGTTTATTTTCCTTAAGAGTTAAAAAAAAAAAAAGAAAGAAAAAAAATCAGGTCATTGCATTCAGAACACCAATAAAGATTCAGCAATTGTTTTGGACATTTGGCGAGTTCCCTACTCACCTATTTTTCAGCCATCTCCCTGGGGTGGGGCTTGGAGATGAGATCAAAGCAGAGGAAATAGATCACCCAGACCTTGTAGAGTCCCAGATGCTCCTCACAGCAGAATTCCTCAAGAATTCTTTGCCCGTGGAAGTAGGGTTGAAGCCCACTCAACGTCAAAATACACAGACGTGTATGGGGGAGAAGCTGGTGGACATTTCCAACAGAGTTGGGCTAAAGATGGCCCGGACCATATAATTTGCTAAGGTAATGGGTGAGTTTTCACATCACCCTGAGCAGGGGTGGGTTTCTCGCCCCGTTCCAACCGGTTCGGTTGGAACGGGGCCGGCGGCGTCCTCATGCACGCGCGCAGTGCACGCATGTGTACTAGCGCCTGTGCGATGCTCCAGCTGCTCCTGGAGGATCACGCAGGCGCTGTATGCGTTCTGCGCATGCGTGGAAGCGCAGAACTCGTCAAAACCGGGTAAGAAACACGGGCGGGTGGATCCTTCGGCGTTCCCAGAAGTTACTTACTTCTGGGTTCGCCGACCAACCGGTTCACGGGGACCGACACGAACCGCCTGAAACCCACCCCTGACCCTGAGCCACAAAAAGTTCCACCCCTTCTCTCCTTGCCGAAGAACCTGTTGGGTGAACCCTGACAACATTTGTGGATGTTGTTTCTGCAGTGCAGTGTGTTTTGTCATCTGAGTGGATAAACGTGGACATATTTTAGAAAGCACCACGGAAAGTGGCAAGATTTGCAACCCATTTCCACCGGCGTCTTGTGGCTTGAAGGATGCAGCCACGCTGTTAGTGCTGTGGGTGACTCATATAGTGGGTGTGAAGGCATTTTTAGGAGTGGCCGTTGCTCAACGGAGAGGTCTACTTAACCATCTTGATGGACTCTTGAGGCCAACCCTACGTTGAGATAGAGTGAGGTGTTTTCCCAGTGGGAGGTCAGTTCAACGTATCTGCCGGCCAATAAAAAAATCGTAGCTCTCCGAAGGAGTTTTCACACTAACAAAATTGCTATCTTCACAGAATATGCCACACTCCGATCATAGGATTGAAAGAGATGCTCCTGCTTCACATTGAAATGCTCTGAAAACCCGCCACACTGTGTGCTGTCTTGATCCATCTTTTCATCAAGTCCCGCGTGATGTTGAAACCGATCCTTTGAAATGTCCAAAAGACTCTGACCCACCTACCCAATTCAGATAGGAATCCTGGATCCCCAAAGACTCGAGTCCTCCTGGATTGAATCAAATGTCATGGTTCTGAGGAAGGGGACCTCCAGAAAGCTTTCCACTGGGCTAGGAAGAAAGCAGGTAGCTCCCTTCCACACCCTTCACTGCCCCGTATGTGTATAGTTGTAACCCAGAGCAGAGAAGAACTCTCTGTTGGTACATTTCAGAGTAGACGAAAGAAGAACTTGGCCAACTCAAACAGGCCATGAGTCAAACCAGAGGTGGGCCCCCCATGGTCTTCACAACCCTTGAAGACCTCACCACAGCATATCCAGGAGAGGACAGCTTTTCTAGAGCTGGTGAGAATTCATCCATTTAAGAGACTAGCCAGGCTGATTCCCACCATCCTTTGTCCGTCTCCAATTAATGTCCAGACTAGGATATATAAATAAGTAGCTGTTTTATTTAATCATCTGTACAAAAAACCCCTCCCCTGAATCTATGAAAATAACTTTTGAAAGGAAGAACCACGGCTGAGCAGGGGTGCGTGTGGGCAAGGGAGGACACTGATGTGAGTGCATCTCCTCCCTCAAGTGATGGGCAGCAGTAGGAAACCCTCCAGCTCCTCCACCAACCCTGACCCCCACCCTCTGGGTGGTCTTCCTGTTAACCACTACGGTGGGTCCCCCAAACTACAGTACAGGGTGGGAGTGGGGAGAAGGTTAGAGTAAGAGAAGGAACTGTGGCTTTCAACAGATCGCTTTCCCAAGGGTGGAACAACGGAGAATCTCTCGCAAGGTCTGCCTTCTATTTTCCTTCTAGAAACTTTTTTCTAAAAATCCTACTAAGCTTTTTCATGGCATGTCCTCTTCCATGAAAGTGGGCTTCTTCTCCACCTGAGTCCCACCTTAAGAGAAGAGAAAAGGTGGTCCTCTTTTCAGCTGCTTTCCAAGAGCCACAGTTGATATGTCAAGAGAGGAGAACTTGACTCAACCACAAGGGTGGTAGGTCCATGACTGAAGCTCATCCAAGGCCACCACACAACACCACCAGAGGTTACACTGAATTGTACTCCCACGCCCTCAAGGGATGGGGAGAAATGAGCAAGCGCCAAGCAATTCACAACAGATCAGATGGAAACCACCCACAACCCCCTGCCAGGCTGGGCTCTGCCCAGAAGCTTCAGAAGAGATAGATGGGCATGGATCACCAGCAAAGAGGGGGAGGAAGTGAAGCAGAGGTGGGGGTAGCCGGGGGAGGAATGGAGTTGGCTGTGAAAGATGGAAGGGCAAAGCCATCACCTGCTGGACAGATGTTACGAGACATTGAGAGCTGGTTGGTCTCCAAAAGGTGAAGAGAAACTACCCTGTCCACAAATGCACCCTGATCGTGGGGAGCCTAAAATCCAAGAGACTCGCAAGAGTTGTGAAGACCCCCCTTCCCCTGGGAAGAGTGGGAAGCCAGCCAGATCCACCCAGTTCTTCCATGCTGGCTTGTTTCCTCTTTGTATATGCCTAGATCCGTTCAGACGCAGGAGGAGAAGAAGGAAAGGGCTAGCTGAGCATCCTTGAGCAACCAGATCTGCCTCAGCAGAGAGAGTGAGAGAGAGTCGCCCCTGCCAGGCTCTGCCAGGCCTCTCTGCCACTTTCACCAACACTGCCACAAGCCATACCGGTGGGGCCACACCGGGCCTCCCTCCCTTCCTTCCTTCCTAGGACTCTTCCAAATCTCTAGCTGGAAGTGACGGTGGAGCCACTGCTGAGCCGGACAATCATCTGCTGGCATTCATGGAAGGTCCATTTGTCGCCCAGCTTCTCCAGGGAGCGTGCGGCCTCGGCCAGCATGCCCCCCGTTTGGCCTGGTCCCAAAAGCAACGCAGGGGGGAGGTAGGAGCAGGCCAGTTGCAAGGCTTCTGCTTGTTCCCTGGCGGTGGGGCGGCCCTCTTGCTCGCCAGCTGGGAGGGAAGAAAGAGAGGTGATCAGAGGAAGCAGGTGGACACCACAGTGTGTGAATTTAGACCGCCTTGGTGCACCTGTGGCGCCCATAGATGGGTACTGGCCCACAGCCGCATTTCCAAAACCCCATGCCCACCCTCAGAAGACCTGCTGAAGCTTTCAGGGGCTCACCTCCTTTGGTAGTAGAAGGTCCTCTCCTGCGGAGGCTTCGGTCAAGCAACTGGTGGGTCCGAGTGGGGCTGGCTCGGGTCATCAGTCGGGCAGTTGCCTCATGGAGGAAGACCTGGAGGTAGAGGTGGAAAAGTTAACTCCCACGACAGCATTTTCACCTCCCCCAGAAATCTTTTCCCCCCGTCTTTAGGACAGTGGTGAACTTCAGAAGCCAACTCAACCCAAGTGTTGAACCTGGGCCATAATTTGGTGTTGAAGGAGACCAACAGTGGAGCAACCCTCAAGGACAGGAGTCTCCAACCTTGGCAGCTTTAAGCCTGGAGGACTTCAACTCCCAGACTTCCCCAGCCAGCTATGGGAGTTGAAGTCCACCCTTCTTAAAGTTGGATGAGGTGGACCAACCCTACGGCAGGGGTCTCCAATCTTGGCAGCTTTAAGCCTGGAGGACTTCAACTCCCAGACTTCCCCAGCCAGCTATGGGAGTTGAAGTCCACCCTTCTTAAAGTTGATGAGGTGGCCAACCCTCAAGGACAGGAGTCTCCAACCTTGGCAGCTTTAAGCCGGGAGGACTTCAACTCCCAGACTTCCCCAGCCAGCTATGGGAGTTGAGGTCCACCCTTCTTAAAGTTGATGAGGTGGCCAACCCTCAAGGACAGGAGTCTCCAATCTTGGCAGCTTTAAGCCGGGAGGACTTCAACTCCCAGACTTCCCCAGCAAGGTTGGCCTCCCCCTCTTGCCAACCCAGAAACCTGACCCATATTTTATCACAGGAAAGCTTCTACCACCTTCCCCTTTTCAGTGGCTCAGAGGTACCCTCGGCTCTCCCTACTTTAAAGGAAAGACACCCGGTGGGCCGCCATTCACCCTGTGCATTGCAGGCTGGTCTGCTTGCGCCAAGCGCCGGAGAGTGCTGAGGTCCTGTTGAAAGCCACGCAGCTCGAGGGCAGAGGCCTGGTAGCGAGCTCTGTGCGGGGGCACCCCCTGCATCTGCTGTTGCCAGAACCTGGTGCGAGTGATCAGGAGCAGGTCGCACAAAAGGAACTGCACTGCCTGAAGGGAGAAACACAAACACACACATACACAAACAAAGGAAGGTTGTGGATGGGGTGTGGAAGAGCACAAAGACGTGGTGTCCCACAAGTCCCCTGGGCTGGGGGAAGAGGGGTCTCTCTCCCTGTCTCTCTGCACCCCGTCTTAAGAACTAGAGAGGTCCTGCTTCTGTCACCTTTCAGCAGGCCCTTCCGCTGCATGGGTGCTGCCCCAGGGCTGCACTGAAGGGGCATTGCACATCTCCACCTGCACATGCAATGCAACTACAATGCACCACCGACACAGCCATAGTGTCATTCCACATCGCCATCCCCTGACTGAGATGGGACTCTCCACTCTGTACTTCCCTTCCTGCCTGTATCCAGTGGTGAAATTCGATTTCTTTTTTATTACTGGTTCTGTAGGCGTGGCTTGGTGGGCGCGTTGTGGCTTGGTGGGTGTGGCTCAGTGGGCGTGGCAGGGGAAGGATACTGCAAAATCCCTATTCCCTCCCCACTCTGGCACTAGCCAGCGGTGGCATTTGCAGGTGCTCTGAACTACTCAAAATTTCCGCTACCGGTTCTCCAGGATGTGTCAGAACCTGCTGGATTTCAACCCTGCTTTTATCCCATCCTTCCTACTGCCAGGGGCTCCCCGGAGTCCGAGCTCCAGCCTCAGAGGGCAAGGGAGATCTCAGAGGGGCAGGAACCTGCCTTTCTCAGGTTCAAGAGAACCGTTGTATCAAGACACATCTGGCCCAGGAGCCGTTGACTTGGCACAGTGGGAGGCAAGAAGCAACCCCTGAGCATAGCTCTCCGCTGAGGCACCATTGGGTGAATATTCTCGCCTGCAAATCTTTGGTGGGTAAATGCTTTGGTTTCTGGTCTGAAGTAATGAGAGGACTCAGCCCTAGGTTGTGTCCGAATGTTGATAGCAAGTAGGCCCATTCCTAAGTAAGAGGTCCTGTGCAGTGGTGAAATTCAACATTTTCTACCACTGGTTCTGTGGGCGTGGCAGGGGAAGGATACTGCAACATCTCCATTCCCACCCCATTCTGGGGCCCGCCAGAGGGTGGTATTTGCCAGTTCTCCGAACTACTCAAAATTTCCGCTACCGGTTCTCCAGAACCTGCTGGATTTCACTCCTGGTCCCGTGTCTGGAGAGCTGAAATTTACAGCTGAGGGACCTCACCGTCCTTCACCGGGATGGTAGAGCTCTCACCAAAGATGAGCCAGAGGTTTGGTGAACAGATGTATCAGATGGACCATTCGTCACTTTCTGGCACTTCACTTACAGTGAAGATGGACCAAGAGGAAGGTTATGGATCGGCCCTCTTTGCTCTGACCATGCTGAAGCCCATCCCTGGTTTAGCCCAACAGCCACATTCAGAGCTCCTCCCTCCAGTTCTGCATCTCCAAGAGACCCTTTGGAACTTGTGAGCCCACCAGTTCCACCCACACTGGGACATCCCACGGGCGACGTACTCTGTCAATAGCACTCGGAGTTGAGTTCCCACCCAAGCTCTCTCGCAAATATTCGCCAGCTTTGTCGCACTGTCCCAGGCTGCTGTCCTCTTTGCCCAGCACCCGGGCTGCTTTGAAGGTGTGCAGGGCCGCGCGCGGAAGAGGGTTCCTGCAGTGGGGCAGAAGAACACACGCATTTCACACTCATCAAGGTGTGAAGACATCCGTCTTGGCAGACACCACCACCACAATGGGAATTCTGAAAATCCCCAAAGTTGCAGGGTACTCTTCTGACATCCGAGCTCTTAAGATGGGGCGGGTATCTAAAATGTGGTCTTTTACAGAATCCAGAAGGACAAATGCTATGCTCCGCTTTTTTTTGCCGCCCCGCAAAGAATAATTCTGCAAAGTCTGAGAAATTAAGGAAAGTCATGCGGATCCAACTGGAAGAAACATTCGGCTTCCTGGTATCGGACCTGGCTACCTGAGAGACCGCCTCCTGCCAGTTACCTCCCAGAGACCCGTAAGATCCCACAGACTAGGCCTCCTCCGGATTCCATCTAACAAGATGTTCTTAGCTAGGAGGGCCAAGGAATCACTTACGCCCTGACCTCAAGACTGGACTACTGTAATGCGCTTTACATGGGGCTGCCCTTGAAAAGTGTTCGGAGACTTCAGCTTGTCCAGAATGCAGCTGTGCGAGCGATTGTGGGTGCACCTAGGTACACCCACGTTACACCTATCCTCCGCGAGCTGCACTGGCTGCCCATTGGTCTCCGGACACGCTTCAAGGTGCTAGTTGTTACTTATAAAGCCCTGCATGGCATCGGACCTGGGTACCTTAGAGTCCGCCTCCTGCCAATTACCTCCCAAAGACCAATTCGATCGCACAGGCTTGGCCTTCTCTGGATCCCATCTGCCAGCCAATGCCAGCTGGCGACCCCCCGGGGGAGGGCCTTCTCTGTAGCTGCTCCGGCCCTCTGGAACGATCTCCCCGTTGAGATCCGGACCCTTACTACCCTTCTGGCTTTCCGCAAAGCAATTAAGACCTGGCTGTTCTGGCAGACTGTTGAATTATCCAGCCCCATCCTAAATTATGAATGTTGTTGAATTTTTAATTGTTGTTTTTTTATTTTTTATATCCCCCCCCCTTCCCTTCTTATTTGTAAGCTGCCCTGAGTCTTCCAAGAGTGGGCGGCATACAAGCTAATTAAAATAAATAAATAAATAATTTCCTTCTATTAGTACATGAGTATTGCAATTCCAAGTTCTCTGTTCCTTCCCCACTTCAGCTTTCCTAAGGAACTTGCCCCCGGGGGTAACTTTATTGGTTTGCGCCCATGTGGTTCACTTACTCAGACACCTGGAGGGCTCGGGGCATGAATTCCACCAGAGGGTAGAGGCGCTCCATGGCCTCCTCATCCGCTTGCAGTCCATGGATTGCCATGGCGACCACAGATGCCCACCAGTGAGAAACAGGATCAGTACCTAGAGATGAGGGGAGAACGGGCATCAGGCTCCTGAAAAGATGATGGGGAACAGTTCCTTGCCCCCAATGAGGTCCTCCGTCTGCCTTGGACCTCAGCTCAAGGACACCCCAATCCTCTCCTCGTCTCGGGGTTGCTAAGCCATTGCCTTCCTAAGATCCTCCTCCTTCCCATGCACCCAGAAAGACTTGGTCAAGGCCTTTTGTTGGGTCAGTCCCAGGGGTGGGTTTCAACCGGTTCGCGGCGGTCCCTGCGAACCGGTTGGTCGGCGAACCCGGAAGTAAGTAACTTCCGGGAACGGCGAAGGGCCCACCTGCGCGCCCGCGCTCCTTACCCAGTTTTGACGAGTTCTGCGCTTCCACGCATGCGCAGGACGCATATAGCACCTGTGCGATCCTCCAGGAGCAGCTGGAGCATCGCACAGACGCTAGTATGCATGCGTGCGCCGCGCACGTGCATGCGTGCGCGAGGACGCCGCCGGCCCCATTCCAACCAAACCAGTTGGAACGGGGCAAGAAACCCACCCCTGGTCAGTCCAGATGGAGCCTTTGGAAAGAAAAGGTCCAGAGTTCCACCTGTGTCATTTCCAAGTTGCGTGGGGAAAATTGGCTGGAACCCTGGCAAACACTGCTGCCTTGGATCTGGGTTCAGAAACCTTGCCTAAACCGACATACTGTCGTCTTAATCAGGTTTAGTAACTTTTTTTTTTTTGCCTTTATTATAACCCTGTAATCTCTTTTTATTCGGGATGGAATCAGGGTGACTGAATGGAGCTGATTCTTGATTCTTGACACCTACGCCGAGTTCATAGCAGATATTTTCTCTTTGCGCCTTAATAGAGAAACATCTGTCTCTGCCTAGGATTGAACTCTCAACCTTCCGAGTGGGAGGAGAGCATCTTCACCACTAGGCCATGTGCCATGCCGGGTTTATTGCAGCAAATGTTGCTTTGTGCATTGTGGTTATGTTGGGGGAACTCACTATAGTGCAATTCTCCTTAATGGCTGTTTCATGCCAGGAGGCCCATGCCAGGTATGGGCCTCTTGGCAGAGGATCTTCTCTGCCACAGCTTCCCAAGGAATGCCACATTTGGACATGGAGGGCTCACCTGACCAGCCAACTCTGCTCCTTAGTTTTAACCATTCGAGGAAAAGTTGTTCACCATGGCTGCAAACTCCTTCACAATCGCAGTGCCTAAGCCTACCTTGGCCATTCTTCCTCTTGCCAATTTACTCCAAAGTCCACCTCTGCTTTCCAAACCCCACTTCTGGTCAAAGAATCCCCAGGTTTGGGAAGCCTCACCTGTGGCCGAGTCCATGTTGGTACTGATGGAAGGGGTCGGGTTGGGGACAGCATCTGCACAGCTGTTGAGGAAATGCAGGTACTCCAGAGCGTCCGAAAATTCCCTTTAGCGAGACGAGACAAAAGTCAGCTACCAGCTCAGGACCGGGAGAAAAATGGCATCTTCTGCCAATAATATTCCTTTGGATATTTCTACCCGGGGTCAACCACTCTGGAAATTACTCTTTCCCTGATGGAAAAAGGTAATATGGGTTCCTTGCCATGAATCTCTTTCCTCTAGGTCAGCACGTCCTTCTGTGAAAATGCCAGGAGGTTGGCTGAGTTATGGAAAGAGTTGAAAGGACGGGTGAAGTGGCCATTGCTCTTCTATAGCAATAGCAATAGCAGTGAGACTTATGTACCGCTTCATAGGGCTTTCAGCCCTCTCTAAGTGGTTTACAGAGTCAGCATATCGCCCCCACAGTCTGGGTCCTCATTTCACCTAGATAGATAGATAGATAGATAGATAGATAGATAGATAGATAGATAGATAGATAGATAGATAGATAGATAGATGATAGATAGATAGATAGATAGATGATAGATAGATAGATAGATAGATAGATAGATAGATAGATAGATAGATAGATAGATAGATATAGAGAGAGGGAGGGAGGGAGGGAGAGATAGATATAGATAGAACAGATAGATAGATGATAGATAGATAGATAGATAGATAGATAGATAGAGATAGAGAGAGAGAGAGAGAGAGAGAGAGAGAGAGATAGAGAGATAGATAGCAATAGCAGTTAGACTTATATACCGCTTCCTAGCGCTTTCAGCCCTCTCTAAGCAGTTTACAGAGTCAGCATATCGCCCCCAACAATCTGATAGATTGATAGATAGATAGATAGATAGATAGATAGATAGATAGATAGATAGATAGATAGATAGATAGATAGACAGATAGATAGATAGATATAGAGCGAGGGAGGGAGGGAGAGATAGATATAGATAGATATAGATAGAACAGATAGATAGATGATAGATAGATAGATAGATAGATAGATAGATAGAGAGAGAGAGAGAGAGAGAGAGAGAGAGAGAGAGAGAGAGAGAGAGAGAGAGATAGCAATAGCAGTTAGACTTATATACCGCTTCCTAGCGCTTTCAGCCCTCTCTAAGCAGTTTACAGAGTCAGCATATTGCCCCCACAGTCTGGGTCCTCATTTCACCCACCTCGGAAGGATGGAAGGCTGAGTCAACCCTGAGCCGGTGAGATTTGAACAGCCGAACGGCAGAACTGCAGTCAGCTGAAGTGGCCTGCAGTGCTGCATTTAACCACTGCGCCACCTCGGCTCTAGCCCATTGAGCTGAACTAGTGGCATATATATACCATTAGAGATACCAGCCCAACCTTGAAACCTCTCACCATCGTTGCTGGTTTTGGTGAAAACACTTAAGGATGGGAAGGCCAACCTTCTCTAGGGAAGGACTCTTCAAGTGGAGCCCAAAGGATTGGGAGAAATGTGGTCCTTACCCTTCACTGTGACTGGCAGGGGCTGGATTGTCCAGCCTGCAGACGCAAGAAAGAGCTTTCTCAAGCAGATGTTCTCGGAAGAGTTGCGTCACCTGAGCCAGGGGGTTTGCTGGCGAGAGAAACAGACAGTCAGACGGTTCATCCCAGACATCGGAGTCTCCCAATCCGATCAGCCACTCCGGGGCCCCTTTAGCCCAATGCAACAACCTGACTTCTGCCAACAATACGTGCCTCTCCAGGAGTTACAGTGGCAGGGACCAGAAAGGACAGAGATGGAGGACTCAAAACTATGTGTTCAAAGCCAACACTCATGTGTTGACCTTTAATTAATCAACCAGTCAATCAATCAATGCCATCTGGCTACCACCCGGGGGAGGGCCTTCTCTGTAGCAGCTCCGGCCCTTTGGAATGAACTCCCCGCGGAGATCCGGACCCTCACCTCTCTCCAGGCCTTCCGGAAAGCCGTCAAAACCTGGCTGTGCCGGCAGGCCTGGGGTTGATGAGTTCCCCTCCCCTCTCGACTGGTATGGCTGTGTGATTTTCGTGTATTTTAATCATGTGTACTGTGTTTTATGTCCCCTTTCCCCCCCTGAGTTGTTCGCCGCCCTGAGTCCCTCCCGGAGAAGGGCGGCATACAAATAAACTAAATCAATCAATCAATCAATCAATCAGTGAGCTAGCCCAACAGGGAGTCTTAGTTGAGAGTCAGCTCCACACCAAACAAGAAAAGAAACTAACTCGCAGAATATCCTAAGCCCCTTCCCACAATGAAGCATCTTGCCAAGCAGGACAATTAGTTCAGAGGGTCCTCATCAGTGGTGGGTTTCAAAAAAAATTTGGAACCTCTTCTGTAGGTGTGGCCTGCTTTCCGGGTCCACTGGTGGAACCTCTTCTAACCGGTTTGGTAGATTTGATGAACCGGTTCTACCGAATAGGTGCGAACCGGTTCTACCGAACCGGTGCGAACCGGTAGGAACCCACCTCTGGTTCTCATGTCCAGCAATTGAAGGGAGAGGCCCCCGAAAGAACAGACAATCACATTTTTACCAAATGTCTCTCTCCCATTGAGCTTTGTAAAGTTTGTGATGATCAGTTACTGCATTTCTAGATTTTCCTTTGTCTCAAGAATTGCCCCGTGCAGACAGCCCACATATTCATCAATAATAAAATGCCCCTTTTACAAAAGCACAAAATAGCCTTAAAAAACACCAGGCAGCCTATTTGAAAGGCACAGGTGGGCAGTCGCCTGCCTCTTTTGGCCTCCTGAAATCTTCAGGGCCAGCTCCCCAATCTCCCTGCTCCTTGTACCCCGCTCTACCTGGGTGGCTGGTGGAGCTGTAGATACTTTCCCGCGGAGAGCTTTTCACCGCCCAGTCGCCGTCCACGAAGAACCGGTGTCCCACGGGGTGGCAGAGCCACTGGAGCGCCGGAGGGACCGTCCCGTTGTGTGAGAGCAGCACTTGTCGGGCGCTGCTGAGGAAGAAACGCTGCGGCGGGCAAAAAATGGCAGGGTTAGTCTGTGGTGTGGTGGGTCAGCTACCTGGTCAACCTGGGGAGTGGCTATTTGCAAGGCTCTCTTGCGGCAAGGTTGGCTTGGGGGTGTAAGAGATGGGAGGAATGGGCTGGAATTTCTCACAGAACAACTTACAACTTACGACCATTCATTTTGCGAAGTTACAATGGTGTTGAAAAAGATGACCCACAACCAGTCCTCGCACTCATGAATGTTGGCTGACTGTGGAGTTTTGGGATTTGAAGTCCACACCTCATCAAGTTGCCAAGGTTGGACATAGCAATAGCAATAGCAGTTAGACTTATATACCGCTTCATAGGGCTTTCAGCCCTCTCTAGGCGGTTTACAGAGTCAGCATATCGCCCCCAACAGTCTGGGTCCTCATTTCACCCACCTCGGAAGGATGGAAGGCTGAGTCAACCTTAAGCCGGTGAGATTAGAACCGCTGAACTGCAGATAACAGTCAGCTGAAGTGGCCTGCAGTGCTGCACCCTAACCACTGCGCCACCTCGGCTCAAGTGGCCTGCATTTCTGCCCCCGTAACATTCTGGACCAATGGCTTCCCATTCCCTTCTTCAGTTGTGGAGTGGCACAGACAGACTCACTAACCGCTAGGAAGTGGCAACAGTGGTGGAGGCTGGTCTTCACCCTCAGGGCAGCAGCCACGTAGACTTCAGCCAGGGTGGCCACTGAGATGGCATCCCCAGCACACTCGGCCAGGTTGACTGCACTCAGGGCCATGTTG
>NW_028261394.1:1326675-1434175 GCF_051295495.1 Thamnophis sirtalis | reverse complement strand
AAAGCTTGGGTAACAGTAAGAAGCTGAGTTCAACGCAGAGATCCTTTCGATCCTTTTCTTCTGCTTTGTTTTTAAGATACCTTAGACTGTGTTTGTCAAAAAGCTATACCGTGTACGGGCTCTGGGAAGTCGGGGGGAGGGAAGGGAGGGGGGGTTTAGGGGGAGGGGGGAGGGGGGAAATATAATATGTCTTAGATCTCAAAGCACATGATTGCACTTGTATACTGTGGCTTTTTAATGTTAGTGTAAAAATAGGACAAGCTGAATATATTGATAGACAATAGAAATACACCGAAGGGAGGAGTAGAGGGAAAGAAGAAAGAGGGGTAGAGAGGGTGGGAGAGAGGATCGGAGGTAGGAGGAGAAGGAAGGGAGGGAGTGTATTGGGAGAGAGGAGCGATAGAGGGGGAGGGGAAGTAGGTAGTAGAGGGGAATGTTGGAAGGAAGAATGTAAGTTGGAGGGGGTGAAAGAGGGTGTATGGTGGGTCAAGGTGGCATATTGGGTTTGAATTTTGGGGGGTATGGTCTATGAAAGCGAGGGCTGTGTTTATTATTCAATGTTATATGCCCCGGTCATGCACAGTATACATGTGATTGTATGAAATGAAATGGAAATGGAAATAAACGTTTTTTATTTAAAAAAAAAAAAAACAGAGTCATCTACCTGTCCACAGGTGAAAACTCCTGACAGCTAAGATAGGAGAGAGTGCCCCAAGGAAGGACTCAAGGCTCTGCACTCCCAGGACATCCAACCCAACAGAAAGAGGTGTAGTAGCTTACCTTGGCTTCTGTGCCCACAACCAGAATCTTGAGCTCAGATATCTTGTCGTTGATGGAGGAGCGATAGCGTTTCTCAATAGCATTGTGAGCGGTGCGCTTCTCGCCCTTGTTCTGGGTGACCACAGGCTTCCCGGCGGTCAGGCGGTTGATGGGCAGCTTGTCGGTGTCCACCATCAGGGGCACTGTCGCCAGGATGGTGCCCCCGCTCACCAGGGTCTGCAAGAGAGGGGACGAGAGGAGAACTTGAAGGCTTCACTGTGAACATCAGCAGTCCTGGGGAGAAGAAGTCGGGCTGAGCAGGAGGTGGTCTCTGCTGGCTGAGGAGAGAGCGAAGGACGAAGGACATTCCAGGAGGACTCTGGTAGCACATATTGTTAGCCCAACGTACATTTCATGCCTCAGCATTCACACACCAGGGCTCATTCTTATCAGCGGAGGAAGTGGAGGAAAAGGATAGAGCCGAGGTGGCGCAGTGGTTAAATGCAGCACTGCAGGCTACTTCAGCTGACTGCAGTTCTGCAGTTCAGCTGTTCAAATCTCACCGGCTCAGGGTTGACTCAGCCTTCCATCCTTCCCAGGTGGGTGAAATGAGGACCCAGACTGTGGGGGCGATATGCTGACTCTGTAAACCGCTTAGAGAGGGCTGAAAGCCCTATGAAGCGGTAGATAAGTCTAACTGCTATTGCTATTGCTATCTATCTATCTATCTATCTATCTATCTATCTATCTATCTATCTATCTATCTATCTATCTATCTATCTATCTGGGTGAAATGAGGATCCAGACTGTGGGGGCAATATGCTGACTCTGTAAACTGCTTAGAGAGGGCTGAAAGCCCTAGGAAGCGGTATATAAGTCTAACTGCTATTGCTATTGCTATTGCTATTGCTATCTATCTATCTATCTATCTATCTATCTATCTATCTATCTATCTATCTATCTATCTATCTATCTATCTATCTATCTATCTATCTATCTATCTGGGTGAAATGAGGATCCAGACTGTGGGGGCGATATGCTGACTCTGTAAACCACTTAGAGGGGGCTGAAAGCCCTAGGAAGCGGTATATAAGTCTAACTGCTATTGCTATTGCTAAGTTAATTCAATGTGGGAGCAGCTGGGCAAAATTCTGCTTTTTTCCCCCCGCCCCACCTCAACATCCTCTCACTATTGTGGGCCCCAAAAATAAGCTGCTGTAAAGGAGTGGGGTGAAATTTTTGGCAGATATTTGTGGGTGAACAGAGGGGAGAGAACCCTCAACCCAAAAGTCTGAGAATTGTTTTTAAAAAAATGTAGAAATGGAGCCAAGGGAAGCCAGACTCAGAGGAACAGGGGTCTTACTGGCATCTGCAAGGCTGTGGAGGTGACCACCGAGCTGGTGTTGGCCGTCTTGGCTCCGGAGACGGTGGTCAGGAGGAGGGAGTCGGCCTTGATGAAGTGGGGCTGCAGAAGGACCTGTGGGGAGACGGTGGGAAGTCACGACAAGCCCAAACATGGACCGAGGAAGAGGGTGGTGCCACCCCGCCACATCCCACTCACCGGCACTTGCTGGACCACCTGGGGGCTGCTGGCAGCCAGAAGCTGTTGGGGGGCGATGTTCTGGAACGGCGTTGGTTTCGGAGGAGGCTGCATCTGCTGGGGCTTGGTGGAGACCTGCGGTGGCTGCTGGGGTATCCCTCCTGGCTGGGGAGCTGGGGAAGAAACCCCCAAAGATTGGAGATGTCTTCCAAAGCAACTGGGGAGACCCCTGGGATAAGCCCACCCGCCCACAGAAGCCTGGCAAACACGGGTAGAGCTGATCTTGGAGGTGCCTTCAAGAACCCCGCTGAAACACAAAGAGCCAATGGAATGATGGGTGGTGTGATCCAACAGCACTGGAGGGCAAAGGCCTCAAGACCTGTCTTTCCAACCCTGAGACCTTGGAAACACCATCCACAAGCGCCCATGAGCCTAAGTCTTTCCTGAAAGATGGTCTGAAAACCTCGTATGGTTCTTCAGACCCACCTCCAGCAAGTCATCTCTCCTGGGACAGCCAACGTCTTTAGCCAGACCTTGTGGTTGCGCCTTTAGCAACCACTGTGCTTTCAAGTTACTAGGCAGTGGAAAGCTTCTCCCTACTTGCTCAGGGAAGCTTTGATGGAAGGCAAGGACCAGTTCAGATGGCTTCAATGGAAATCCAGTGAGAAGCTCAAACATTACAACCCTCAGCTCTTCGCTCTTCCCATCCTTACCAGAAATACTGTTCTGATTCTGGAAATCCATCAAGGGCTGGGTGGAGAAAGGCATCTGGGCAGCTGGGACAATATTTGGAGAAGGTATCCTGCTGGTGGGCAGCTGGCTTTGAGCCGGGCTGAGCGTTGGGGCCAGAGGTTCTTCCTTGACACCCACCGGAGAGGGCGGCATGTTCAGGCAAGCGGCGGGCAGGGTCTGGAAGCTGGGTGGAGATGGGGTGGGAAGGTGGAACAAGCTTGTGGAGGAGGGGGCCTCCAAGTAGCTGCTGAAGAGGCTGGGCCCATGGGGGTTCAGATCAGGAGGAAGCTGGGAGCCGAAAGGCGTGTCCATCAGACCAGAGAAGTCCTGGTCTTCGGTGGTGATCAACTGGAGCATATCTACAAAGCCCAGAGAAGAATGAGAATCAGGATTGGAATCATTCTGCTTTTCCCATTCAAGGTTTTTTTTTTTTTTTTAATAAAAAATTATCCATGTTATAGGCACCAAGAGTTGTCCGAGTCTTTTCTTTTACCTCTTAATTACATAGTCCTTTTTACATCATAGTTTTGTTTTCACTTTCAGCCAAATTATTATCTTCCATTATTTTCCGTCTTTATAGTTATTTTTTCTTAAGACATAAACAATATCTTGAATTGCCCCTTCAAAGTTACACCAAATGTTCATTTCTTATTTTCCCCATTGCTAGAAACAGCATACACCCTCTCATTCAATTTAAGTATAGAGAGCATTTCTTTCAAAAAAAATTTCCACCATTAACAATAGACTATCATTAATTCTTTTTTTAAAATATATATTTTTATTGTTTTTACATTTAAAACAAGGCAGCACCGCAAAGTCGAAGTGACCATACAATCACATTATACACAATTAGTCTCGTCCATTGACTGTTTGCCTACTTAATACATTATCTATCCTTCTGTCCAGTGGTGGGTTTCAAAAATTGTTGGGAACCTACTCTGTGGGTGTGGCCTCCTTTGTGGGAGTGGCTTGTCCCCCATGTGACCGGATGGGAGTGGCTTGCCGCCCATGTGACCGGATATGAAATTATGAATTAGTACTTAGGTCGGTCCAAGTAGCTATTCAGAAACTCTGGCATTGAAGCACGCAAGTCTTAAAGCTGTCGAGTTACAAGATCCTTGCCAGTGGTGGGTTTCAAAAAATGTTTGGAACCTCTTCTGTAGGTGTGGCCTGCTTTCCGGGTCCACTGGTGGAACCTCTTCTAACCGGTTCGGTAGATTTGACGAACCGGTTCTACCGAACCGGTGCGAACCGGTAGGAACCCACTTTCATAAACTTTCATAACTCAAACTTTCATAACCTCTGCTTCTGTCCAATCACAGTATTTACAGTTTGTTCCAGTCTTGTCACCTTGTCCTACACTAATCATAAAATCTGTTCCAGCCTTCATAATATCCGGATTCCCCTTTATTTTTAAGTTCTTAATTAGTTACGCAACAAAGAACAATCTTACTACTGTTCTCTTTAGTCTACTAACGTAATTCTTCCAGTCGGTCAATTCTCAGCGCCATTCAGCCGCCCTGAACTGGGAGGACTTCAAAGGGACGAAGCCACTGACTTGGGGAGGCTTGTAGGGTTGAAGCACGGTGTGGGGTGAAGGGAAAACAGCCCTGCCTGATATGAGGAATGCATTCGAGCCAGGATCCATGGAATCCCCTCCTTCTAACCCTGACCAGGTTCCTAGAAACTGCCTGAGGATTGCAACTCTCTGCAGGGGATGGGCAGTTTGGTTTATTGGATTTATATGCCGCCCTTCTCCCAAGGACTCAGGGCGGCGTACAACATTTAAAAAACAACAACACATATTACAAAAGTTTTTTAAAAAATTAAATAGAATATCCAAAACAAACCCAATTAAGATTAACAATAACATTTTTAAAAAACAAATTCAATTAAAATTAACAATAATCAATAATTATTTATTTATTTTATTTATTTTTATTTTGAGGGGTATTGTTGACAAGAGGAATGGCTGTGTTTATTGTTTAATGTTGTATGGCCCCAGCTATGCACAGTATATATGTGACTGCATGAAAATGAAAAATGGAAAATAAAAACATTTTTAATAGAAATAATTTATTTTGTTCTGTTCAGGCCAGGCTGGCTTGCTGGAAAAGCCAACTTTTTAGGGTGCGTCGGAAGGACCGGAGGTCGGGGATTATGCGAAGCTCCGGGGGCAGCTCATTCTGGAGGGAAGGCGCTCCCACAGAGAAGGCTCCCTCCCTGGGGGTGGCTAGCCGACACTCTCTGGCTGACGGCACCCTGAGGAGGCCAACTCTGTGGGATCGCACTGGACGGTGGGAGGCTACCGGTGGCAGTAGGTGGTCTCGCAGGTACCCTGGGCCTAAGCCATGGAGCGATTTAAAGGTCATAATTAGTACCTTGAATCGCACCCGGAAGACAACCGACAACCAGTGCAGGCCGCCTAAAAGGGGTGTAACATGGGAGCACCTGGGTGCCCCCATGATAACCCGCGCAGCTGCATTCTGGATCAGTTGAAGCCTCCGGGTGCTCCTCAAGGGCAGCCCCATGTAGGGAGCGTTACAGTAGTCCAGGCGAGAAAGGACGAGGGCATGAGTGACTGTGCACAGAGCATCCCGATCCAGGAAGGATCCGGGAAGCTGAGAAATACGGCTTATAAATGAATGGACTGGCACCCAGAAGGAGTGCAAAATGCCTTCATTCATTCCTCAACTGGAAGGGAAACAGCTTTGCTCACAAAGGGCACCAAACTCCAGGAGTGGGGAGGAACCGGGTCAGAAGGGGGAGGATTACAAAGGAAGAATTAATATGGGTCCTTCCAGCCCCGTGAGGGCGAACTCAGGGCACCCATGCTAGAGAGGGGGCACACCAAGCCCTCTCTGTGGGCACGCTCGCCATCGCCAGCTGCCTTCTGGTTTCCAGCGTGCATCTTCGCAAGCACCAGAGTGCCGGAAAATAGCCTGAAAAGGGCCCCAAAAAATGCCCCAAAAACCTGGGCACATCGGCCAGCTGGTCTTTGGGTTTCCAGTGCTCTGGTGTGCGCACACAGTTTGGGCACTTGGTGACGCAAAGGTTCACCGTCCCTGTCCTAGCCTGTGGCTTCTGCAGACCAGGACTCTCCTCTACATCCTCATGTTCAGCCAGGGAAGTGAAGGCGGGTAGAATTGGGTCATGGGGAAGGTTGACCCACTTACTCTCTATGTACGTTCAAGGAAAACAGCCCTGGAACCCTAATCTTGGTCCGACCAAATCTGGGTTCCACATTCCAGGATCCAATGTCCCGTATCGCCCGCTTCCGATCATTCCCAAGAATCATATCTCAGCGTGGAAAAGCTGCCCCTGCTCCACTTTGGGGGAAACAGGCTTCCTATTTTGGCTGCCTCCCACGACCTGACCTTAAATTAACCGAATTCCAGCTGTTCTTGTCTCATTTTCGGGCCCAGGAAAGGAGGGGGAGAGCAGGATTCCCTGGCTGTTGCAGTCATTCTAAATCTAAAAGGAGCATTCCGCTGTATTGGAAATTCTTGGCACTTGGAACGTGTGTTGGGTGCGACGGTGGAGCCTTTGCCCCGTTATTCATAAAAGCCAGCGAAAAGAAAATATTGTCTCTTCTTTCCTCTCCAGCAAGCAAACAATCGAACAAAGAAAACAGTTTGACCAATTGCCATTTCCAATTATGGAACGGTTTGGAATCCTGCGGGCAGAAAAAGGGGTTGCTCTGGGCCGATAGTGGCGGGCACCAAAGGCCGCAACTCCGAGGAGGAGGTCCATTGCACCCCAATTCCTCCACCCTGTAGGATCATTCCGGGCACTACCAGAAAGGACTTCCAACACCTGCTGCACCCCAGCGGTGCACATCTGGAGAGCCAAAAAAAAGGGACCAAGCTTGCAAGAAGAAGGGGGGAAATATACGTCCCGTTGCAAGAAGGCAAATCTGGCGCCGTCCAGAGGGGCAGGAACCAGACCCATTTTTATTCCTGGGGGGAAAATAAGGCTTGCCAACGCTGGTTATGCACCTTTGTGGGAAACTCGGGATCTGGGTTTGTTTGGCTGGGTTTTTTCCCTTTCCCCTCTGGGCCCTCCTCCTCCTCCTCCTCATTCCCCCCCCCCAACCACCAGTAGCCTAATGGAATGAGGGTTGCTTGGTGAATCACAGATTTAGCATGAGGTGATCAGGCTGGGCCAATCAGGGCTGGGCGAGAGGAGCTGCTGCAATGCTGGAGCGTGTGGCACCCGGGTTACTGCAGTGCATCCGGCGTTAACCCTTTCCCTGCCTCTGGCGGCAGCGAGGGTTACTCCAGGTCATTGCACAGTTAACCCGTACGGGGCTGGAGCGCGTTGCAAAGGAGCTTCCCTTGGGGGCTCCCTCTTTCTGGATTTGAAACATGCTTCACTCCCCCCCCTAGATGGGAGAGATGCCACCCCAAGTTAAATGCCCCAGGGGCTACCCCGATTTTGAGCTCGTTAAAGGTGGATATCGGCATATCTTAAAGACCACTCAAATGAGAGATATAAACAAGACTGGGAAAAAATGGATTGACTATATACGAAATAAATACGGGACCAAGAAACTCCAGTTAGCCTAGGCTTAAGATCAGAAATGATTTAAATTGTTTAAAGTTGGTTCAGCAAGAAGAAGCTAAGGTCAATGTAGAATGTCATTAATTTCTTTATTTCTTTTTTCTCAATAGATTTTAGACTGTGTTTGTTAAAAATCCATACCGTGTACGGGTTCTGGGAAGTCGGGGGGGGGGAGAGGAGGGGGGTTGGGGGGGAGGGAGGGAGGGGTATACATTAGGCTAGGCAAGAATTTGGTGATAAACTAGAACTATTTTGACACACAAAAAAATTGTACTTCGATGTCTTACTGATTGAGGAATGATGAAATGTTTGTTTTAAAAGAAATAAAACTTTTGAACTGGAAAAAAAAAGGTGGAATGAGGAAGCTAAGGGTCTAAAAAAGCCCCTTGTCAATCTGGCCCCCGAGGCAGGATGTGGGTACACACACATACACACACACACAAAACTTTCCTTGTGTTCTTAACAACCTTGCCAGCAGGCAGAAACGGATCTGGACCTGCTTGTGATTTCCCTCCAGCCCTATCCGACTCTGGTTTCCACCAGAGCCAGCCTGATCAATGGCTGGGGATGATGGGGATGAAAGTCTTGCACGACGGGCGAGCCGAGGTTTTGGGGATGGATGCTTTCGGCAAAACCCTTTCCTAAAAGTCTGCAAAAGCTGGTTGCTTTTGAGTTTGCTTGCCTTTGAGGGAAGCTGAATTCAAAGCTTCCCAAGGTTGTTGTTGTTGGTGGTCAATGTGATCTCTGGAGATGAAGCTACTATTAGGTGAGGGGTGTAGACAGTGAAGAAGCTGGCAACTAACAAATTGTCAACAATTGGACAACAATTGGAACACAAGAGAGTCTAAGGCAGGTGTAGACTCTTGCATCCCAACTCAACATCCTCCTCTTACATCCTCAAAACGTCCTGGGAGATTCTGACCTCACCTTTCCAAAACTTCAGAGCAAGTTCATCCTTTTTTCTGACTAGCCGATGGTCTCTGAAGGCACGAGTGTTTCATAAGCCACATCCAAAGCCACGTCGCACAGCTGATAAAGCATGTTGCGGCTCACAAACGCATCTGGCTCTGAGGACCATCGGCTGGTAAGAAAAAGGGTGAACAGATTCCTCCTGGATTCTGGAGACCAAGATGGGTCTCCTCCGGCCACCTCATCTCCCACAATTGATCAGGCGACCCATCTAATTTTGGGGGAAGGATGGGAGCCTCCACACATCTGGAGAGGAGAAAAAGACAGGAAGGAGGTGTCCCATTTGGGACAATATCCAGTGTTGAGGTGTCAAACGGTGTCTCCTAAAAGCAAAACGGATTTTGCTTGGAAAGAGCAAAGGGAAGGATTTAAGGTGTGGAAAAACACACCTGGGGTTACCTGTCTTCCAGAAAAGGTTGAAAACTTTCTCAGGACTTTGGGGCTGGGGGTAGATACATTGCCATGGATTGCAATGTTGGGTTTCTAATGTATTTCCGCATCTATTTTTGGTGTTTTTGTGCTTTCTTAGAGAATCGATTTATGATTGCAAGGGGACCGATATCTGAGAAATAAGCAAAGAAATAATTAAGTGTCTCACAAGATGTGGCTTGGATGAGGTCTGATTCTTGGGATGTTTTTTTTTTAAAAAAAATTATTTTATCAATTCCATATATACATTCACAATTATATGATGTCATAACTGTTTTAATAATATGTATTTATAACTATTTTTTCCCTACAGTTGACAATATACTTGAAGATTGCTTTCTTACCATCCCATAGATCCATCTTATCTTACAACGGTCCTACTTCTTCTTCCCTCCCTCCCTCTTTCCTTCCCTCGTTTCTTCTCTCCTGCTCTCCTTCCTTCCCTCCTTCCTTCCCTCCCTCCTTCCCCCTTCCCTCCTTCTTCTGTCCTTCCCTCCTTCCTTCCCTCCTTCCCTCCTTTTGTCTCTCCTTCTCTCCTTCCTTTCCCCCTTCCTTCCCTCCTTTCTTCTCTCCTTCCTTCCCTCCTTCCTTCCCTCCTTTCTTCTCTCCTTCTCTCCTTCCTTCCCTCCTTCCTTCCCTCCTTCCTTTCCTCCTTCCTTCCCTCCTTTCTTCTCTCCTTCCTTCCCTCCTTCCTTCCCTCCTTTCTTCTCTCCTTCTCTCCTTCCTTCCCTCCTTCCTTCCCTCCTTCCTTTCCTCCTTCCTTCCCTCCTTTCTTCTCTCCTTCCTTCCCTCCTTCCTTCCCTCCTTTCATCTCTCCTTCTCTCCTTCCTTTCCTCCTTCCTTCCCTCCTTCCTTCCCCCCTTCCTTCTCTCCTACATTCCCTCCTTCCTTCCCTCCTTTCTTCTCTCCTTCTCTCCTTCCTTCCCTCCTTCCTTCCCTCCTTGCTTCCCTCCCTCCTTCCTACCCCCCTTTCTTCTCTTTCTTCTCTCCTTCCTTCCTCCTCTCCTTTCCCTTCTCTCGTTTTTTGTTTGTTTTTTGTCTTTCTGGTTTCTTTCTCTTTTTGGAGAAGTGGGTCTGTGATTTTTCATATTTTTAAAAAATATATATCTGGATCTCATTTAAAGCAGTTGGGAATCCTACGGTTTGCTGCATTGATGCTTCTTCGTTCACATTGTGATTTTTTCTTGGGATAATTTAAAAGAAATTTTGGGAACTGCCTGAAGTCTGCCGGGAGGCAGGAAATAGAGGAAGATGCAGAATAATAAACCAAAAAGAAGCAAATCCGACCTCAGACAACCGCCAACACAATCACACCGAAATAGAAAGTTTTGCCACCAAAAGGAAGGTGTGCGAGATTAAGGACAAGGATGACCCTTCTCTAGCTGGTCTGGGCCCTGCTGTGGTCCCCAATCTAGATTTAAACAGCAAGCCTGCCCCCCTCCCCCCCACAATCTGCCCCAGCTGCCTGTTAATAGCAGTCACTGCTGAGTTTTCAAAAATCCAATCTGATGCTTATTTTTAAAACACATCTTAAATCTGTCCCTTTACTAGATTTTTTTTCAGGACTCTAATCATTTGATCTTTAGTTAGCTCAGATTAAAAATTCAAATGGAACGGCAGAGGAATTCTTGGGGCTAAAAGTTAAACACAATAAAGTGTACAAAGGGGGACTTTAGGGGTGTTGAACCTTTGAGAGGTGTATCATCATAGCAATAGCAATAGCAGTAGACTTATATACCGCTTCATAGGGCTTTCAGGCCTCTCTAAGCGGTTTACAGAGAGTCAGCATATTGCCCCCAACAATCCGGGTCCTCATTTCACCCACCTCGGAAGGATGGAAGGCTGAGTCAACCCTGAGCCGGTGAGATTTGAACCGCTGACCTGCTGATCTAGCAGTAGCCTGCAGTGCTGCATTTAACCACTGCGCCACCTCATCCCCTCTTAATGGCCCCATAATCCTTTGCGGGGTGCAGTCTAGGCAACTGAATGGGGAGTGTTTACTGGCCAGTGTTGCCAATGAGGATTTTTATTCAGCAGTCTATTCTCATTGTGCCCAGAGAGAGAAATATCTACCTCCACCTAGGATTGAACTCACAGCCTCCTGATTGTGAGGCAAGAGCTCCACAACCTTTTAGGGGTGTATAGAAAAAGAAATTTGGGTCACGGAAGCTGAGAAAAACTTGCTAAAATATCTTCGACAATGTCTCCCCAAATCCTTTCACAGCCCTTCTCCATCTTGACAACTTTGGCAGCCGTACCCATCGTCCCCAGCTCACATGGACGGACACAGTGACGATGGCTGGGGAACATGGGCATTCTGATCCAAGGCAACGGAGAAACCGTCTACCCTGCCAACAAGCCTAAACACGTGTGTCAACTCCTTTCTAAATTAGATGTATTCTCCTCCTCCTCTCCTGCACACATCCAGGGAGGTTTATATCGCAAGTGCTCCTTGGGAATTTTTTTCTCCAGAACAACAATCCTGCCAGGTAGTCTGCGGTGGTGGGGAATGCACCTGGGCCAAAGCCACTCAGACAGCTTCCCCAGCTGAGAGTGGACTTGAACCCAAGTTCCTTACTCTCAATGTTTAGCTGAATTCCTTTTTTTTTTCCCTCTGTCCAGTTTAAGACTGTCAACTCATCGGGGCAAAGGTTCATCTGCTGGCTGTTGTGAAGCAGAACCCTTTGATGGGTGGATAAGCAGAGCTATTAATAGTCTTTCTCAACCAAGGCAGGCTGAAGATGCTGGCTGGGGGATTCTGGGAATTGAAGTCCACCCATCTTCAAGTTGAGAAACAGGGCTTTAAGAGGGGAAAAGGGGATGGGTAGGAGCCCAGTTATAACAGCAGGCAGCAATCGTGCATTTCAGTGCCAATTGCCAATTGCAAGGTTGCCCGGGCAGCATTTCCAAGACAGTCCAGCCTTGGGAAGCCCCCCTGCCCAGCTCCTCCTTCTGCAGAAGACCCCCAGCCTTTTCCTCCCAGCGCAAATGACCGAGAGTAACCCGACCCGTGACGTCAGGCCCCTCCACAGACACCCGGGAGGAAGAGGTGGGCAGGGCCTAGAGGGAGAGCAGCCAGCCCTGGCTCCCAGCCCAAGCTTCGCGTGGGTGGGTGGGGGGGACGCACTGGTGGGGCTTTTCCCCCCGCGCTGTTCCACCCCAAAGGCTGGTCTTGCGTTCCGTGGGTCTTCCTCTGCTGCCCACCGCCTTGTCACAATGACCCGAAGGGATTGTACGGCCCTTTGGCGAAGCGCATGAATCTTGGCACTCTCTCTCTCTCTCTCTCAGCTCCACGTGAAGCCCAGCCTCCTCTGGCCAAGCATGGGAACTAAAGTCCACCCCACCGGGAGGGTCTCTGCCAGGGATGCCACCGGCTCTTCCACCCAAGGAAGGAGGGGGATAAACCCTGTTCCCCAATTTCCTGGCAGCCGCGCTTCCCATCTTCTCCCGACCTGCCTCGCCAAAGACGCCCATCCTTTCCCACGCGCGACAGATGGGGGAGCCCCGCTTTTCCTCCTTAACCTGGGAGTGCCACCCACCTGGAAGGCATTGCGGACCGGCGGGAGGACAGGGGTGGTGGGCAAGCGACCCGGGTAAAAGGCTGAGTAGGCACTTTGGGCACGCACGCGCGCTCACACACACACACAGAGAGAGAGAGACTCGGCTGCGTCCGGCGCTCTTTTGCAAAAAGCCCAGAAAAGGAAGTCGGTCGGGGGCGGAGGAGGGGTGGGTGGGGAGACCCGTCGGAGGAACCTCCTGACCCGACGCTCCCGGGGCCGGAGGAGTGGGGGGGGGGGGCGTCTTCCCCAGCCAGGGCTCCCCAGGAGAGGGCGAGGCGCCCCTTCCCCATCTCCCTACCGTCAATGTCGCTCAGGAGGGCTGTGTCTATCTCGGTGCTTTCATGAAGAGTCAGCGAGAGATCCATGCCGTCCAGCGAAGGCTCTTCGAAGGCGTTCATCGCGGCTGGAGCTGTCCCCAGCACCCTTCGCCCCCTGGCTGAAGGAGCCCCACCTTATGGGGCAGAAGACTTGGAGGAGGGCGGGCGGGTGGAGGAGCCCCCTTCGGAGTGATTCCAGTCCTCGGTCTCAAGGAAAAAGCCAGCCAGGCCAATCCATCCACTTCCCCACGGGGGACTGGCGCTGGGTGGGGGGTGTCTCCCGGCTGCGCGAGCCTCCTGCCGCGGCTGGAAGAAGACGCGGTCAGTTGTGAACCGGAGCTCAGACCTGTGACCAGGGGCGGGGAGGAGCCTGGCCTGGGGCTCCGCCCCTCCGCTTCTTTCAATTGGCAGAGGGATTTTTTGGGGGAACGGGCGGGGGTGGGGAGGACGTGAGCCGCGGGGGCTTCCCGAGAGACTGGAGGCATCTTTGCCAACCGGGCAAGGCGGCGTATCTTTGCGCTTCGAATCTGGTCCAGTTGACTGGCTGATGGGGGGGGGGGACGGACAGGGGCGGGGGGGGGTGTTAGAATTGTGCTTTCCGTGCAGGGAGAACTGCACCTGTTGGGTTCCTGCCACACATCTGGAAGAGGCACAGCTGGGAACAGGCGGGAGGAGAACGGGCTCTTCAGGCTGACTCGAGGGGGGAAAGTTGGGGGACAGGAGGAGGGGGCTGTGGCCCCCTTCAGCACAGGGTTTCTCAACCTTGGGCAAGTTAGTTAAGGGTGTGTGACTTGAACTCCCTGAATTCCTCAGCGCAGCGCCTGCAGGTTGTGGAATTCTGGGAGTTGAAATTTCCCCTTCCCAAAGTTTGCCAAGATTGAGAAAGAGGGCTTTAAAAGCACATGGCTTTTGCAATTGTTTTCTTTACCTGGGAACGGAGTGTGGGAAGCCAGTTGGTGTGATTTTGCACACTTAGGTTAATCTAACTGGCACTCCACCCTTTTTATATATATAAAACTCTCCTCCCAGTTAATTCAGAGAACCAGTTCAAGATAGGGTTAAGATCTGCGATGGTGGGGGATATCTGTAGCTCGGGTGTAGGATGAGGGTGTGGAGGTTCGTTCTCTGAGCTTGTGGGTTGGCTTCCGAACATTTTGATACCGTCACGAGAGCCACTGGCCACACAAATCCCTTATAAGAAGGACACTGACATCCCACAAAATCATGTTGTTACCACCCTCCTAGGGTTAAGGACTACCACAAACATGAAGTGATGCAACAGACATCGCAACACCAGAATGCAAAATAACAAGAGTTGGAAGGGACCTTGGAGGCCTTCTAGTCCAACCCCCTGCCCAAACAGGAGATCCTAAGCCATTCTGGACAAATGACAGTCCAGTCTCTTCTTAAAAACTTCCAGTGATGGAGAAGCCACAATTTCTGGAGGCAAGAAATTCCATCGGTTAATTGTTCTCACTGATGGAATTTTTCCCCCATAATTCTGGGTTGATAAGTTTGGGAAATAGGGGGAGCTGAACAAGAAATTGTGTCATAGATTCCTTCACGTGATTTCTTTGCTGCAAATACCCTCAATGGATTCAAAGAGATTTTCCAGAAAGCGGATTATAGCTTTCATAGCAGTTTAGGAAGTGAGGAGAGGAAACTTAACATTTATGAATGGAATTTTTGGCTATCAAAACTGAGAGGGAGCACTGCAATATTGCAATAAAAATTGAGGGAGCAGGAGGAGAAAAGTGGGGACAACACACACACACCCTCCCCAGGGCAAGGATTCGAGAGAAGCTGGCCATGGAATTCGTAAACAGGACCCGTTCCGAGGAAGGCACCCTAAAATCAAAAAGGCTTCAGCATTTCATCTCAATGCAGGCCAATAAAGTTACAAAAGGGCTTCACAATGCGAGCAAAGGAAGTTTGGGGAGATGGCTCCCTTGCAAGCATAGAATAAACTGAAAGTTAAACCTACAGAACTCACTGCCACCAGAAGTGTCGACTGCTTTGATAGGTCTAAGATTCGTTTTTCTCGCCATGCACATGTGATACATCTGAACTGAACGGTGTTGTTTCTCTGTGTCACATATGTGGGTATGTGCATATTTGTTTAGTTAGCTAGTCATGTTTATATAGTGTCGTGTTGATGAACCTATGGCACACAGCGCCCTCTTTGTGGGCACGCGAGCCGTCGCTCCAGTTCAACCACTCCCTGCACATGAGCGTGGCGCATAGTGCATGTGGGGGGGGGCTGTGTGTGCATGAACAGGGGGCAGGGGGCATACAGGGGGTGCGCATGCATGCAGGGGACATGTGGGGGAACATGTGGGTGGGGGCAGGGTGCATGCAGAGGTGGGGGTGGGTGGGGCACATGCATTGCATTTTGGGGGGGTTCAGGTGTGCACGTGTGCTCTGGACACTCAGTCTGGAAAAGGTTAGCCATCACTGACATAGTATATATTGGAGGTGGCAAACCCTTTGGGGACTCTATACAACCAAGTTTCATTTTAATGCATGCCGATGAGTGTACATTCAAAGTGATGCTAAAGTTCTTTTCTCTATGGCAGTGTTTCTCAACCTTGGCGACTTTAAGTCCTGTAGACTTCAACTCCCAGAATTCCCCAGCCAGCTTTGCTGGCTGGGGGGTTCTGGGAGTTGAAGTCTACAGGACTTAAAAGTCGCCAAGGTTGAGAAACACTGCTCTATGGAATCTAAAGTGGACTTTTGAAGAAGCAAGACAGGAAGAGCATTAATGCCTCCGAACTTTGGCGTCAGAAAAGATTCTTGAGGAGGTGATGGGCGGTCAAGGAAACATCCCATGGGTCCTCGAATTGTAATCAACTCGCTCGGAGGAAGAAAATGATCCCAAATGATCCTACTCTGGACAGGTTACGTGAAGACCCAGCTCTCTGGAGAAGGCTCTGGTGGTGGGGAAGAGAAGAAGACAACCAGCAGTCAGGAGGATATTTGCAGTGATGATGGATTCACTATTGGAAGACCTGAAGGATCACATTGGGGAAGATCCTCGGTGTTATTGCCAAGAATCAACAATAACTTGATGCCATATTAGTGATCCATCCGCAGAAGAGCCGTCTCTCTGGAGAAGCCGATGGTGGAAAAGGTGGGAGGAAGAGGTCAGCCAGCAGCTGGATGAAGGGACTCAGTTGCAATGGAGGCATGGTTGGAAGACCTGAAGGACCAGTTTAGGGGCAGATACTCCTGGAGAAGATCTCTTTCTCTAAAACATGGGCACATAATCCGTCAATCCATCAAATGAAGCAGCCGGTAATTGCTTCTTTATGAGTTCAGAATCTAGTTGGGGAAGGATTACCCTGGAGGAAGTCTATCCATGCTATTATTAAGAGGGGACCGTGATTGATGGCCATTTTTAAGCAAAAATGTGCTTTTCCAATTAGGTTTGCAAGCTGCCCAGGGATATGCAATGGTGAAAGCATCCAAATATTGGGGCGTAAACGAATAAAAGGCATCAGGAATTAAATGCTATGCACTTCTAACCCTGTGATTGCAAATACATAAATAAATTAGGGCCGAGGTGGCACAGTGGTTAAATGCAGCACTGCAGGCTACTTCAGCTGACAGTTTG
This sequence comes from Thamnophis sirtalis, assembly GCF_051295495.1. NCBI lineage: Eukaryota > Metazoa > Chordata > Lepidosauria > Squamata > Natricidae > Thamnophis > Thamnophis sirtalis. The sequence continues at coordinate 1,417,693 of NW_028261394.1, read as the reverse complement.
GCTGTTCAAATCCCACCAGGCTCAAGGTTGACTCAGCCTTCCATCCTTCCGAGGTGGGTGAAATGAGGACCCGGATTGTTGTTGGGGGCAATATGCTGACTCTGTAAACCGCTTAGAGAGGGCTGAAAGCCCTATGAAGCGGTAGATAAGCCTAACTATTGCTATTAAATTTCATAAATAAATATCGAGAGGTTCCATTTCATGAGCCGTTTCTAGGCTTTCTTAATTGTCTCCATGAATTTGTCCTCAAAACCCCGGGTAACTTTATTTGACAACCTCGCAGGGCTGTTGTGCCCTCCTGGTTCGGCTCAGGTGGGAAACATTACAGCTCCTCTCTAGAGATGAAAGGGTTAATTCTCCTCCACCCACGCCTGGGCGGGGCCCCCCGAGGCAAGCAGCCAATCGGCGGGAACCAAAACAGAGCTGCCCTCCGCGGGAAAGCTTGGTTGAGCCGCCGGGAAACACCCTCGTAGTACCAGCCGGCTCAGCCAATCAGCGCTCGGCTCCGCAGTGGAGTGATTTCGCATCACGGCTCAGGCTCGAGGATTACATCATGGGGGCGGGGATTCCCCCTCCTCCACGTGGAGAACGCGAGGACCTGCCCACCAATGGTGACGTGTCCTTGGAGGGCGGGGCCAATATTTAAACGGGCCGCGCGTATTTTTTCATATGTTTGATCCTTTGCAGGAGGAAACTGGGAAGCGGATCGTCCACTTAGCAGGAACAGAGTCGGATTCAAGTGCTCTACATGGGGCTGCCCTTGAAGAGTATTCGGCGACTTCAGCTAGTCCAGAATGCGGCCGCGCGAGTGATCGTGGGTGCACCTCGTTTCACCCACACAACACCTATCCTCTGCGAGCTGCACTGGCTACCTGTCGATCTCCGGGTGCGCTTCAAGGTGCTACTTGTCACCTACAAAGCCCTACATGGTAGTGGATCTGGGTACTTGAGAGACCGCCTACTGCCAATCACCTCCACTCGACCTATTAGATCCCATAGATTAGGCCTCCTCCGAGTTCCATCCGCTGGTCAGTGTCGACTGGCAACCACGCGGAGGAGAGCCTTCTCGGTGGCAGCTCCGACCCTATGGAACGAACTCCCCGTGGAGATTCGAACCCTCACCACCCTCCAGACCTTCCGCATAGCCCTTAAAACCTGGCTGTCCCGACAGGCCTGGGGCTAAAGACCTCAACCCCACCCGAATTGTATGAATGTTGTGCTTTTAACGATGTATTGTCTTCTGTGTTTAATCTGGTTTGTCCTCCTTTCCCTCTGAACTGTGAGCCGCCCTGAGTCCCCCCAGGGAAAAGGGCGGCATACAAATAAAATACCTATACCTATACCTATTTTGGGGTTCCCCCACTGTGGGAGGGGTGAGGGGGAGGAAGGAGCACCTGTACAAAGTTTGCAACAAAGCCTCTGAGCATGGGCAGAAGGTTCCCCCTCTTACCTGCTCCACTATACTAAGCTTTTCCCAGCGGGGGGCCTCCAGATAAATTGGACTACAGCCCCCATCTTCCCTCCACACTACAGCAGCAGGAGGGATAAAGGAGGGTGAAGAACCCCCGTTTCCTAGCGCCAGCTTTGCAACCCAAGCAGCTGCCCAAATGCAGGATTTGCAAGGATCATCCAGGGGTGGCAAGACCCCAGAGAGCCTGGGGCTAGCTGCCCTGTGCCCACCGAGCCCTGCTCTGCTCTAACGAGAGACTGAATTGCAAAAGGATCGGATTGATTGGGCATAATGGTAGTAAATCTTCTTCCTAGTGTTGAAAGAAACGTCCTTCTGGGTTGGGCTCCAAGTGGGGGAAAAGACACTGGAGACATGGAGGCTGCTTGGAAAGATGGTTTATTGTTGGACGGGGCCACATGGCTTGAGCCCTGTACAGAAAAGGTGATCACATGCTTCAATGTTGGTGGAGAAGAAGAGAAGGGCTGAGAGAGGGGCTTGCTAGGCTAAACAGTACCCTGTTTAGTCCCACCTCTCTGTTTCCTGTTCCTGTGTACGAAATGTATTCTGATTGGTTGTCAGACTCCCATGGTGCCATGCAGGGGGCTACTCTCTAGGCTGTGATGAGTCCGGGTATAGGTGAGTTCTCAGATGCCATGTGGAGAGTTGAGTAATATCCCTTTCCCCTGCAGCTGCAGTGGAGAGGTCTTTATTATGTAAAGTGGGCTACCTGGCCTTCTCAATGGCCTATTGACAAAGTGTGGATGGGCAGGAAGCTACAGGCAGCTATTCTGTCTTTTAAAGCATGTTTCTTTTCACATCCAGAGAAATATTCTGCCTTTTCAATATTTCCTAGGATATTTCATTTTTTCTGGGAGAGGGCTGGGTGATAACTTCCCACACTAGCGTATTCCCGCAGGTGAAGGGTCTGCTTTGAACGCCAATTCGCACGCTCAGCTGCGTCTCCAGGGCGCAGGCCCGTGGCTTGCATATCTTTGTCGATGGTGTCTTTGCCAGCTCTGTTTTGGACACCCGCGAGGTCCTCATCCACTGACTTCTAATCGGTAGGCAGCCTTGGCCACAGTGGAAGGTGCTGCTCTCGGGACACGCCCATACCAGTGGATCCGGCCTTCTCCCGTCTTCTCTGTAGTTGGTGTCACACCAAAATGTTGTCAAATGTGATGTGGTTAGGAAGGGAGATGCCCGATATCCAACGGAGCCTTTGCATTTCCGTGGCACGGAAGTTATTTCACAATTGGACAGAACGGTAAATGCGCTACTAAAAAGCTACCGGCGTCCTTGCAAAGTTCAGCCTACCAACACTGGAGAGATTGGGAGGGAGGGGGGGGGCTTCCTTTTGATTTTTAAGGGAAGGGTCCTTCTGATCTGGGCCTTTCTCTGGATCCTCTGCTCCTTTCCCAGAAATCCAACTGGTGCGGTTTGCTGCAGCACCTAAACCCGGGGCTGTGAGAATGGGAAAGGGAAGCTCTCCAGCGCATCTCTGCTGGGCTTAAAACGTGCCAGGAAAGGGGGGGGGGGAAATGCAACCCGACCTGGGACTGGTGCTTGTAATAACACGCCATCCCTGTTCATTTGTCCCCTGCCTGCGTCCCTTTACTCTCTCTGGCAGGGCGAGAAAGATCTGCTGGGGTCACGGTTTTTTCCAGCGTTTTCCTGCACCGACAGGGAATCCAGCGTGCTTCTCTTGCTCAACAGAAGCTGGCTGTGTTGTGTTTCACTAGAAAGGTGTAACCCACAAAGATGCCAGGCACGCTATGTGCTGGAGGGCACGAGCGCTGGGCGGAGCCGACTCTTTCCAGCTGTGGTTCCAGGAGTGCTGTGTGGGCAGGTTTCACCGGCTCCCTTCGGGTCCCGATGTTGTGCTCTTTCAAATAACAGCAAAACCGACAGGCCTCTCTCGCCATCTCAAGAGTCTCTCAACCTTGGCCGCTTTAAGACGGGTGGACTTCAACTCCCAGAATTCCCATGGCTGTTGAATTCTGGGAGTTGAAGTCCACCGGTCAAGGTTGGGAAATCCCATGTTAAGAGAACATGGGGCGTTGCTTTCTGCCGTTTTGGGTGGCCTGGGTGATGCCCATGATGGGCAAGAGAGTTCTGGAGGGTGAAGCATCTCTTCTCCATTTGCAGAGACCCCCCCGATGCGTCTCCTGGGAAGCTGGAGCCCTCCTTTCCTTCTGCAGACGGGAATTAGGAAACAAGGCCCGGCTTCTGTTCGTTTCCCCAAAAAGGCTGCCAGGGGACACCAGATGTGCTACGGTCACCAGCTGTTATGACTTGAAAACGGAGCTGGAAAGTACCACTACAAGATTCACTCGCCCCTCAAAGATTGGGGCGAGAACTCCGAATTTTCAGAGTGGAGAGGGTAAAACACCCCCCACAACTTCCAGTCTAAGGCAGCCATAGATATTTTCCTCTTCCTATTTCTAATTTCTTGATAATATGAATCTTAAGAAATAGGAAAAAGCTGATGCATTTGCATGAAATATATCAGTGTTTTTCAACCTTGGCAACTTGAAGATGACTGGACTTCAACTCCCAGAATTCCCCAGCCAGCGAATGCTGGCTGGGGAATTCTGGGAGTTGAAGTCCAGACATCTTCAAGTTGCCAAGGTTGAAAAACACTGAAATATATGCATAATGGAAGTTATGACTTTTTGCTTTAAGGTGGACAGGTACCAGCATCCTGAAGGAATTATATAATGAAGATTTTTCTACTTCAGGGGTGTTTTTTTTCCTGGTTTCTGATAAAAAAAGGGTGTTCAGAAAAATGGACTTGCTTAACAATTATCCTCAACTTACGAGCACAATTGAGCCCAAATTTCTATTGTTGTATGAGACATTTGTTAAAATGAGTTTTGCCCCATGTTACGACCTTTCTTGCCTCAGTCGTTAAGTGAATCGCCGCAGCTGATAACTTAAGTTTACCGAGCGGTTAAGCCAATCTGGATTTCCCGTTGACCGAGGGAATAGTTTCAAGTTTATTAGGATTTGTATGCCGCCCACTCCCACGGGGACTCTGGGCAGCTCACAACAGACAAGAAACATTTAAAAATAGAAATAAAAAATAAAGTATTAAAATTCCACATCACCCATTCCATCTAAGCGGGACTGGATATCACTCAACATTAAAACGATCACTAGTATCGTTTTGCTTGTCAGAAGGTTGCAAAAGGAGATGACGGGACCCCTGGATGCTCCAACCGTCATAAATGTGAACCACCACCACCCCCCAAGCCTGTGAATTTAGATCCCCTGACCCTGGGGAGGCGGCAAACGTCGCGACTGAAAACACTGGATATCAATCAACATTAAAACGATCACTAGTATCGTTTTGCTTGTCAGAAGGTTGCAAAAGGGGATGACGGGACCCCTGGATGCTCCAACCGTCATAAATGTGAACCACCACCACCACCCAAGCCTGTGAATTTAGATCCCCTGACCCTGGGGAGGCGGCAAAGGTCGCGACTGAAAACAGCCGGAAGTCACTTTTCTCAAGTGCTGTCGTAATGTCGAACGGTCGGCAAATGACCGGTTGTAAGTCAAGGACTACCCGTATTGCATCTTTCCGCCAGGTTTCCCCTTGTGCCCGCGGGTGAGACAGAAGGAGTCAGTGGCCGTTGCTCTCTTAAGATTGCACTATTTTCTGTTTATTGGGAACGGTTTTGACATGCAGAAACAATATATATATAAATATGTACAGAGACACAGAGACATCCGAAAGGAGGGTTAAGTGACATCGGTTAATACAGCCTTATGCAAAAAGAACCAAAAACAGATTCCAGGTGTTTTTGCTCTCTCTCTCTCTCTCTTGGGTATATTGTCACTAGTAGGAGAAAGAGAGAAGCCGGGATAGTTTTAAAGGGGTTTCAGTGTTGTTAAAACTATCGCTAGTTATCGTTTTTACACCCCGTTAACCTTTCTACGTTTCCCTTTCAAGCAATGAATTCCATTCGTCCGCCCGTCGACGGTTCCCCCCTCGAATAAAAGAAAACGCTCGAGTATGGTTTGTCAATAAATATTATCCGTTTTTAAAATCAGAACTAGAGGAAAAAGTAGCTTTAAATATACAGATGGCGAGGCTACGAAAAGGGTTTCAGGGAAAGAGATTCTGAACTGTTAGCAGTGGGGGAGAATCAGGACAAACCAGGGGGAAACCCCGTGCTCTGGAGGAGAGCGAAGATTTGGGGAGAAGCTGGTTTCTTGGGGCCGTTCTCGGTTGGGAGCCAGGAGGAGGTGGCAGGCCAAGGAGCTGGAGCCTCTCTAAGGGCTGCAGATTAACTGACCAAGGGAGGATCCAGCTGCTTTTCCTGCAGGCCCCTGATGGGTTGATCAGGATCACCCAGAAACACCCAGAGTGCTGACCGAGGACTCAAAGGTTCGGTGCCAAGCGACGGTTGGCAGCGGGGAAATCTTGGGACAAAGGTTGCGTCACAGGCAAGAAAACGCCGCCTTTTGTCCTGGGCTGCCAGGTGGCAATTCAACCGGGTTCCCTGCCCAGGAGCATGGAAGGGTTCGCTTCTCCCTCTCCTGGAGCAAAGGCACAGCCGCGGCCTACGGTGCCCAACCTGGATGGGTGAAAGGAGGCTAGGGTGCTCCTTCCGCTGTGAGCCAACGCATTTAAATGCAACTTAATTCCATTAGCACCCAGTTCGTTTTGCAGAGTTAGAAAAGTCTCAACTTTTCGGTTGGAGCCTGCCCTGTGGGAATGGGCCCTCTTGAAACATTTCCCCCTTTCTTAAAATAAAGCCCAAGAGGGGTGGGGGGGGGAGAGAGAAGGCTACAATCTCTCCCTGGAGCGGGATGAGTTTTTCCTAGAAGGAATTGGGTCTCTTTTCGGGTTTGACATATGGCAGCATTCAACAAAAGACTGCAGAGAGAGACGGCAGGAGAAAGTAAGATGCAGCAGGATGAGGGGGAGAGTTAACGGTGAAGCCCCCCCCCTTTCTATCAGGCAGTGCTGAAATGCTGGAGTTAGAGGGGGGAGGGCAGAAGTCCCCTCTCATTCCAGCAGGGCTGCATCCCCCCCCCCAGCCTTTCCACCCTTTCGTTAGTGTTTAGAAGAGAGTCCCGCTAATAATATAGTCCATTTAGTGCTTTAAAACGCAAATAAGGTTGTAACACACACACACACACATACACACACACACACACACACGAGTGTTTCACACCTCCAGACACAACTGCCGCGCGGGGTTAACATTTCCAGTGCAAAGTGCAATCTTGTCCCTTTCTGTGACTTTCCCTTATCAATACCGTTCTTGTAAAGAGAGAGGGAGGGAAGGGGGGGCACACTGGCCTGTCCCCCCCCCCCACAGGTGGGACGGAATTTCTGACCTACTTAAGAGAGGGAAGGGAGGTGGGGGGTCAAGGGGAGGGGAAAAAAACACGTGCAGCCAGGGCCTGCAGAGAGAGAGGCTCCTTCGTCAGCCGCAGGACCCCTGAAGGTATCTTGGCTAACCAAAGTGACCCTCCCTCCCGTTGTAGCTTTGATGTAGCAACCCCCCCCCCCCAAACACCTCCCAAGCAGAGCTAACGAGAGGAGAAGGTAGCAGTGGCCATGATGCTGATGGAAGGCCTGCTTTGATTTCTGCAGGAGGCCGGAGCGGAAGGGACCGCAGGCCGGGCTCTGGAGCCTCCTAACTAGAGCTGAGGCCAGGACTGAAGGCATGGCTATTGTGCCTAAGCAAGGGGAGGGGGCGGGGAGGGGTGGGAAAGGACCAGGAAGGGAGTGGGGACGGAACCTGTGCCAAGTAGTCATGCAGATCTCTGACTTAAGAAAAAACGGGGGGGGGGGAGGACTCTCAGCATCATCAGAGGGGTGAGAGGGAGGGAAGGGAGAAACCACCCCTAGCCGAGGGGCAGAACGGCTGTCAAGACCCTCCCCAGGTTAAGGAATTGGGGCCGAGCCCCGGAGGAGGAGGAGGAGGAGGGAAAAGGGCAACCTGTTGGGGGGCCACCGGGGACGGGAAGGGGCCCGTGGCTAGCCAGGTTGCTCCCGGCCTCCTCCTTCCGTGCAGGGGGGGGGGGATGGGAAGGGCCGCTACAGAGCGAAGAGGGCGTCCTCGGACCGCTCCGTCTTCCTTTTGCTGGGCGGTGCGTTGGCGGGCGGCGGTGTGGGCTCCTCCTGAGGAGGGGAGGGCAGGTTGGGGATCCTCTCCGCAGCTTTGGCCCGCTCCTCCAGGAAGCGGTCGAATTCTGCAAGGTTCGAAACAAGAGGAAAAAAACTGCTGAAGGCTCAGAGACCAAATGTCCCCCCCGGAGATTCTCCGTCCTCCTCCAGCCCACGCTGGTCCCAGGGGGGCTTTTTTCCCCAAGAGGCAGCCGGACTTTCTGGTTTTTCTTCGAAGAGGTTTTGCTTCTCGTGCAAGAAGCTTCTTCAGCTCTGAAGAAGAAGCTTCTCGGAGGAGAAGCGAAAGGCCTTCGGAGAAAAACCCAGCCGCCTCTTGCAAAAAAAAAATCCCCCTTGGGAGTCCCAAGGCCATTTCGTGACTCTTCCCTGTCAAAATCCCCCCCTGGAACAGCCCGAGGAGTGCCTGGTTGGGGGGTGACCGCCCTAGGGGTCACCTTTGGCCCTGTCTGCTGGAAAAGGCAGGGCTTGGCGTGATTGCCCAGAGGAGGCTGGCTGCAAGCTTTAACAAAATAAGAGAGTTGAAAGGGACCTTGGAGGTCTTCTAGTCCAACCCTGTTCAAGCAGGAAACCCTACACCATTTCCGGCAGAGGGCTGTCCAATCTTTCTTCCCGGCCTACATTTCCCACGTATCCAGTTTGCAGAACTAGGGAGGAAGGGGAAGGCCAGGCAGGGCCACACATTTCCCCACCCTGTTAGGCTTCATTAAGCTCCCCTCTCTCGGATGTTGTGGGAGGGGGGGGGATGTCCCTACGGTCCATGGCTGGGGGCAGCTCGGAAAGGGGTCTTCCTCCCCCCCCCCCCCCCCCCCCCCGTCGCCTGGCAGCTCATCCTTTTCAACTCGCTCCCTGGGCTGCTTACGTACCTTCGCTGGTCACGCCTTCTTCCAGCTCATCTCCTTTCTGGAATTGGAGGAAGAAGGAAAGGGGGAGTGGGGGAGAAAAGAGAGAGAGAGAGCTTACCATTTTTATACCCTTCCTTCCTTAAGAACTGCGGGGGGGGGGGGTGTAAGTATGTTGCCAGCTGGGTGAGCCAACTGAGGATGCTCCCAAAAACTCAGCCCCCCCGACTTGCCCCAACTCCGGGTTTAAAAAAAGACAACAGCAAGAAAATGTGGCCCACGGATTTCTGACCCCGCTTGGCTTTGCCAACGCAGGAGAATCAATCCTCCGACGGATAAAAGTGACCTTCTGGATTCAGGGGTCGGCTGACTGTAGAATCCCCCCAGGATCCCACCATTCGTTGTTATCCTGGGAAGTCTCAGAAGCATCAGCTTTCATGCCCTGCTTCCGTCAGAAAGGGCTGGAGTAAGGGGGCACCGTGGGTCTCCCTCTTCCCAAGGACCCTTCTTGGCATCCCCACATCCAGGGCGAAAGCACAGGGCTGGGGGAACAACCCCCCCCTCCTCTGACGAAATCCAAAGCAAAGGATCAGCGTGCACGGAGAGATCCGTGGGATCTACCCAGCCAGCCGTGTCCTTCGAAGCGGGCAGGACGTTTCCCCATTCCGACACTAAGCCAAAAGCCCTTTGGGACATTTTTCTGCTCTGTGTTTTGCAATGTGTTTCTATAGACCCGTGCTTCCTAATCTTGGCAATTCTGAAGAGAAGGGGACTTCAACTCCCAGAATTCCCCACTCTAGAGCAGTGTTTCTCAACCTTGGCAACTTGAAGATGTCTGGACTTCAACTCCCAGAATTCCCCAGCCAGCGAATGCTGGCTGGGGAATTCTGGGAGTTGAAGTCCGGACATCTTCAAGTTGCCAAGGTTGAGAAACACTGCTCCAGACTTTCCTGCGGGCTGGGGAATTCTGGGAGTTGAAGTCCACTTCTCTTAAGAATTGCCAAGGTTAAGAAACGTTGCTTATAACCTTCTAAGTTCCTGGGAGTTGGCCAATCCTCCCCTCTCCTTCAGCACACATCTGTTCCAGAGGCTGCCCCATGTCGGATGTCTCCCACCTGCCGGTCCAACCCTTCCCCCCCCCCCGCCTTCCTTTCACCCCACACCTTTTTTCCCAGGAGTACAGGAAGTACCTCGACTTACGGCCACAGTTGAGCCCAACCTTTCTGTCGCTAAGTGAAATATTTGAGTTTTGCCCCATTTTTGAGTTTTCTTGCCACTGTTGTTAAGCGAATCACTGCAATTAAGTCAAGTGACACAATGGTCAAGTACATCTGGCTTTCCCACTGGCCTTCGCTTCTCGGGAGGCTACAAAAGCGGATCACGTCACCCGGGACGCTGCGGCCATCCGAAATACGAACCACTGGCCAAGCATCTGAGTTTGGATGGCGTGACCAGGGGACGCTGCCACAGTCCTTCAGGGAGAAAAACAGCCGTAGGTGGCTTTGCTCAGTGGCGTTGTAACTTCGAACAGTCACTGGACGAACTGTTGTAAGTCGAGGACCGCCTGTCTCTTAGAAATGTGTGCCAAAGGAGAGCTCCTGCCCTGGCAGTGCCCTGCCCTTCTTCTTCTCCTCCTCCTCCTCCTCCTCCTCCTCCTCCTCCTCGGAGGCAAATTTCTAAAGCTGTAAACGAGGTCCAAAGCAGAAGAACCAGAGAGTCTCTTACCACGTCGGTACTCAGCCACTCCTCAATGTCCTCCATGACAGAGGATTGTGGGACAGGAATCTAGGCAGGGCAGCAAAGGCGGAAAAACAAGACCAAAAAATACACCCAGAAATATGGGCCCAGAATGAGGGGGGGGGGAAGAGAGAGGAAAGAACAAAAGAGAGGAAAAAGAGGGAGAAACAAAAAAAACAACAAAAAAACAAATATAGGCTGTGTAAGATGCATTGCTGTCGTAAAATTAAAATAAAAAGTGCACTGTTGTCATCGCACGGGGGGGTAGGGGGTGGGGGTCGCAACCGAACGGAAAAAAAAAAAGCACACCCACAAAGAAAGCGATGTGAAAACGAGGCCGTGTGGCTAGCAAAACTCAACACAGGAAAGGTTATGATGAGTGAAATGGCGGGGGTGGGGGCGGTTGAGAGGGGTGGGCACCCTCTAAATCAGGAGCAATGGGGCTGCCACCTGCTTCCTAACCCACAACGGAAGGTAGGAGATGGGTGGGCAGGAACGCCGGTGATGGCTGGTGCCGAAGTGTGCAGCTGGGTGAGAGAAGCAAGACTGGGGGGAAAAGCCCCGGTCCATAAGGGTCAACCTCGGACCGGCTGCACGGACATCCGGAAATCCCTTGGGATTTAGTGGGACGGTTCTGAATTCCGAGATTCCTTTCGCCCCTGTTCCTCTTTCATGGGCACAAAGAAGCGTTCGCTGGGCAAATTCCGATCCACACAAGTTGTAAGGTGCTTCTGCGTATACACACATTCACACACGCAGACACACACAGCACACGCCTTCTGCCCGCCCCCCCCTCTCAGGACAGTGGAGGGCGGATCACATCGGTCTAAATCAATATCGCAGCTGATTTTAATCTGAATTCTGTAGGTCAAGCGGGGGGGGGGGCTCTCGCCCAAATTGATGCGCAACCCGAAGAGCAATTCAATGTTCAGTTGTGATCCCGTCCTTTGCCTCCCCTGTCCAGCAGACTGCCTTGTGCGAATAGGTCTAAAAACCCCTTCTGTCCATTCCCCGCTTGGTCAAGGTGGTCTGGCTCAAAGACACAGATAAGGGGCGGAGGGGAGAGAGAAATCAATCGGATGTTTGCCAAATCTGGGCCAGGCAGAGCTGGCTTCTGCCGCAACCACACAGAATGAGATTCCCCTCCCAGCTCAGGCCTGGCCGGAAACAGAACGCTCATCGAAACGATCAAATGATCCTCCAGCTTCAGACCCAAACCTGTGTCTTGCCATTGTCAGATATCGTAATTGCTGGCTTTTCATTCCCCATTTGCCAGACGTTCCCCTCCAGTCCTGGGCCGTCTGGAAAGAGGAGCGGACGCTATAACCATGGCTTGTCGATTCAGGTATTGTGCGGCAAGTCGCAGCCGGTGAAGCAACGGCTGGGGCCGGTTTTCAAGCGTTGGTCAAGGGTCAACATGGAAGGAAGCTCCTTCAAAGCCACTTGGCTGCTGAGTCTAGGCTACGAGGTGCCCGAACCGAAGGGGGCTCCCAATCAAGACTGAGACACGTAGAAAAATATTGTCTGGAAAAGAGAATGAGCTCCAGGGGTAACTCTGACCCGACATGCTTTAAATCCTTTAATTTTCCAGCCTTTGGCGAGGGACTCTTCCTGTGTCCTTGCACTTCCGTCTCACCTGTCTGCTTGCACACTTGGGCAGGTCCATTGTATTATTAGGTGCCTCTCCTGAAGAGACACGGCTAACAGCTTCTGCTGCTGGGAACATGGTTAGGGGTTAGTTGGACAGAGGAGGTCAAATATGTCCGTGTTAAGAACAAACAGGGATGGGGAGCTTGGGAAGGACAGACTGGGCAGCCACCAGCCTCTCCGATTCCGTACAGGTGTTATTAAAGGGTCCACGAAGGGGGCAGTAACCTTTTTTTCCAAGCTGAACAAACACAAGCTAGCAGTCTGGATGCTTGGAACAACGGAGGAGGGGGAGCGGAACGTTCAAGTCAGGGGGAGAAATATAGTTGTCTTAAGGGCCTCCCCAAGAAATTGAAACAGTGAGATGACCTGGTGTGGGGAAGGGTGCAATCTTTCGAGGGATTTAAAAGGTAAAAGATGTCAGGAGTTGCCTCCGTTCTCTCTTGGGTGGGTGAGGGACTCTTTACAAGCAGTCTAACTCCCCCTAATTATCACTCTGTCCCCTAATAGCAATAGCAGTTAGACTTATATACCGCTTCATAGGGCTTTCAGCCCTCTCTAAGCGGTTTACAGAGTCAGCATATTGCCCCCAACAACAATCTGGGTCCTCATTTCACCCACCTCGGAAGGATGGAAGGCTGAGTCAACCCTGAGCCGGTGAGATTTGAACCACTGAACTGCAGATAACAGTCAGCTGAAGTAGCCTGCAGTACTGCACCGTAACCACTGCGCCTTCTTGGCCCTAAACAGCTTGCATCCACTTTTCCAAACCAAATCCCTTCCCTCCTTTTACGTTTGTCTCCTGCAAAAATTCACAGTTCCTTTTCCTCCCTTCCCCCACCGGATTTCTATTACTTTTTTTAAAAAAAATTCTCTTTGTATTTTATATTTTGACAAACCAATAAAAATGTGATTTTAAAAAAAGAAGCTGCGATCAACAGCTTGGGGATGTCTGCTACTGAAACTCCCCTTTCAGTGTATAACTTCAGGGCAACTTAAATAATGTCCCACTAACTCCTGCACTTTCCTGCCTAGCTGTATTTAGGGTTTTTCCTCCCCCTCCCTTCCTTTGCAATAATAATAATAATAATAATGGTTCGAAAGCAGCAGAATCTCCCAGGCGGAGTTTATACCCAGCATGCTGGGGGGGAGTGTAGAACAGAGTTTCTCAAGCTGAACTACTTGAAGACGCGAGGACTTCAACTCCCAGCATAGCTGGCTGGGGAATTCTGGGAGTTGAAGTCCAGGCATCTTCCAGTGGTCCAGCTTGAAAAACACTCAGGTAGGAGAGTTTGCTGCCTGCTGTTTTCGGGTTTTCTGCTCTTGCAGGCCATGCTGTTATTTCCCTCCTCTTCCTCCCAACCTTAGCAGGAAGGCGGATGAACCGAGGGCGGCCCAGGTATGCGGAGCTTCTGGGCTGCCCAGAGGAGGATGGGAGTTGAAGTCCAAAACACCTGAGGGCCGCAGAGGGGAAGAGGAAGAGACGGATCAAGCATCTTTCACCTGAGCTCAGGTGGATCTTTTGTGCTTCCTTGTGCAGACCCCAAACGTCGGAGGACTTGTGTTTACCAGGGAGGGGAAAAAGGCAAAACTGCAGGTATTAAAAAATAAAAAAATAAAGACGGACGACAGTACAAGGGACCAGTGGAGAGATCCACCCAAGTATTGGAAAACAAGGCCAGCGCGCAAGCAATATGTCTCTTTGTGTCCCCCCCCCCCACCGCCACCCCCATTCCCCGTCTGAAAAAAAAGTACAGGTAGTCCTCGGGTTACGACCACAATCGAGCCCAAAATTTCTGTCGTCAAGTGAGAGATTTGGTAATAAATGAATTTTGCCCCATTTTGTGACCTTCCTTGCCTCGGTGGTTAAGTGAATCAGTGCGGTGGTTAAGTTAGTAACCCGGTTGTTAAGTGAATCTGGCTTCCCCGCTGACTTTGAAGGTCGCAAAAAGGGGGAAATAAGACATGACCACGGGATGCTGCAATGGTCATAAGTGTGGGTCAGTGGCCAAGCGTCTGAATTCTCATCACCCAGCCGTGGGGATGATGATTCCAAGGTCCTAACTGTGAAAAAGGATCCAAAGTCACTTTTTCCAGTGCCCTTTGTGAATTTTAACGGTCACTGAATGAACTGTTGTAAATCGAGGACTACCTGCATTCAACCCCCCCCCCCCCCCTAAGCAGCCCAGCCTTCCATCTCCCCACCCTCCCCTTACTTCCACCACGCTGGTCCTGTTTGAACAGGTTGAGTGACAGGTGAAGGGCGGGTGGTGAGGCCGGTGAAAAGGGGACACCGGGGGGGGGGGGGGCGTGAGAGCGACACAGAGGGGGGGAGGGGAGGTCACCGGATGGCAAAATGGTGCTCACCATTCCTTGGGAAATGAGCCACCTGTCTATGGGCTCCATGGGGCAACTCCCACCTTTACCTCTCCGCTGTGTGTTGAGAACAGAAAGCCTCGTTACCATAGGTTAGAAAAACTCGCCCCACGCTGCCCCCCTCCCAAGGCAGATGCGGGCATCCAGCTGGGGAAAAGGCCTTGGGCCTCCCACCCTCCCATCTGGTTCTAGAGAAGAATCAACAGCCTGAGGGTAGCAATAGCAATAGCAGTTAGACTTCTATAGCGCTTCATAGGGCTTTCAGCCCCCTCTAAGCGGTTTACAGAGTCAGCATATCGCCCCCACAGTCCGGGTCCTCATTTCACCCACCTCGGAAGGATGGAAGGCTGAGTCAACCTTGAGCCGGTGAGATTAGAACCGCCGAACTGCAGATAACAGTCAGCTGAAGTGGCCTGCAGTACTGCACTCTAACCACTGCGCCACCTCGGGTAGAGGAGGTGCCCCTTCCTGTGCCCACCTCCTGAGCCAAGAGGGCCACGTCTTTGCTTGCAAGGGTTCTCAACAAGCCATGCTTTGGGTACTGGCCAGCCAAGGCTGCAGGTGGGCCTTGGATTAGGACTATAACAGGGACCAGGATTTCTGTCGCTGAGCAAGGCAGTTATGGAAGTCGTGCCCAGTTTTACCGATTTTTCAGCCACGGTGAAGTGTATCAGGGCTGAAAATCGAAAGGGCAGCGATGGCTACAGTGTACAAGGGTTGAAGGCAGCTGGGAAGCAAAATAAGAAGGTTTTCACCTGTGGGCAAAGTCTCGGGAGGAGGGGAGGGAGAGACACGCCTTCACGTACTCTGGCCCAGGAGGCCCTTTGAGCTGACAACACACCAAGCTCAACTCTGTGCCCTCCAGACCTGCGCAATCCCTTCTCCCCAAACTCAGAGGTCTGAACCGGGCCTTAAATGGCAGCAAAGGTTCCCTCTATCACCGATTATTACCACTGGAGGGATCCGGATTCCAATCCTGGCTATAAAGCTGATTGGGCAAATGCAAATCTCTCATTTTAACGGTGAGGATAAAAATGGGGACAGGGGAAGAAAACAGAGCCACGGGCACTGCCTTGAACCAACTGTGTTTGGAGGGGAGCACAAAGCATTTATTCTGACGAAGTTAACGTTAATTAGAGATAGATGGGCATTTGGATGCTACAAAGGCCAGAATATGGAAGGGGACGATCAGCTGGAGAAAGTATAAAACCCTGGGGGAGGGGAGGGGAAAATCCCTCCTGGGGGAGAGGAGGTTGACAAATCAGGTGCTTAGCACTTAATCTAGACTGCGGGGGGGGGGGAGGAAAGGCTCCCCTCGCCTCGGTCCCAAAGCAGCACCCCGTATTTCTCCACACTAAATCAGGGTCCCTTTTAAGTATGACAACATCCAGATGAAGCTGAGAGAGAAGGTGGGTCTTTGGGCCGTCCTCCAGAGTTTCCCACCGGCCCACTGGATATCTGGTCCCCAAATACTTCTAGACTGCTGAGCCCCCACCCCATGACCAAAGAAGGAGACGACCCCAGCTCGTTCTGCCACACTTCCAGTCAGGTACCCCAAAAAACAGACAATTGCACACAAGGGAACGCACTGCCCTTCCGTGTCCTCAGCTTAAGAACGACACACACACATCACACACCTACCCACCCACCTACCTCTTTGGCCATACAGCAGAATAGACTTACCCCTCCTGAATTTGGTTTCCGGATATCCGGGGCAGGTGCCATCCCTTTAGTGGATCCCGTTGGTGGATCCTCCCTTGCCCTGCTGGACAAAAAGGAAAGAATTGCTGGAATAACCAGAAACCAACAATAGCGAAAGAGACCCAAAAGCAGGGTGGTTTTATTGGCAAGAAAGGAAGGAAAACAGCCAGTGCAGCCACCGGATGCCAGCACACGTAACTCTTTCTGCCTGCGGGGGAAGATTGGATTATGGGGAGCTGAATAATTCACACATGTAGAAAGCCGCACTTCGCTACCTCCTAAATCTGGGGATTTCGCGTCTCCCAGAAGCCCACCGGGCCAATCCAATTAAGGCAGAGGGAGCTGATTAGATAGAAATCCCTGCCCCCTCCTCTAAATCTGCCACAGGGTGGAGCCCATGGAACAAAGAGGAGAAAGCATCATTCATGCTTAACTACCACGGAGTCTCTGGGAGGTCTCTGGAGGCTGCCATTCATCCGGAAAGCCAGGAGGACTCCGTTTTTAACAGCCCTGAAAGCGGGGGGACAATCACATCACCCGAACAACGGCCTGGCACGGCTGGAAAGGTCCCACGCTGCCTTTCTGATGGCCTTTGATTTCTCAGTGCCACTTGGATTGGCTCTGAGTAGCCTAGAAATAGTCTGAAATACGATCTAACTCAGCGATCCAAATTCCCTCTCGCAAAGGGGGAAGATCTGCTCCCATTGAGTATCTAAAACAGGAAAGATGTATTCGCTGTAGCGCAGTGGCCACATAACGAAGGCTATTTTTACAATAGCAATAGCAGTTAGACTTATATACCGCTTCATAAGGCTTTCAGCCCTCTCTAAGCGGTTTACAGAGTCAGCATTTGCTGGCTGAGGGGATTTGAACCTGGGGCCCAGAGGATGACTCTTGGCCTGTGCGGCTCTTTCGGTCCTAGGAGCCAAGTTTTATCTAGTGGTTAAGGCACCTGGCTAGGAAGCAGGAGATGGCGAGTTCTAGTCCTGCCTTAGGCACGAAAGACGGCTGGGTGACTTCGGTCCAGCCACTCTCACTCAGCCCAGCCCACCTCCCAGGTTGTTGTTGAGAGGGAAACAGGAGAAGGGATATGTGTTGGATCTGTTCACCACCTTGAGTTTCATTTGTAAGAGCCGAGGTGGCGCAGTGGTTAGGGTGCAGTACTGCAGGCCACTTCAGCTGACTGTTATCTGCAGTTCGGCGGTTCAAATCTCACCGGCTCAAGGTTGACTCAGCCTTCCATCCTTCCGAGGTGGGTGAAATGAGGACCCGGACTGTGGGGGCAATATGCTGACTCTGTAAACCGCTTAGAGGGGGCTGAAAGCCCTATGAAGCAGTATATAAGTCTAACTGCTATTGCTATTGCTATTGTAAAAATGATGAAGGCGGAATACAGAGAAGAAATACGTTTTCGGAGAGGCAGCGGAATCCATGCCACACCCACTTACGTTTTGCGCTGATCTGTCCCGGAGACGCCTCTCGTCTGTGCGAACACGTCAAAGTCATCCCGGGGGTTGCTGTGGGGGAGCGAGCTGAGAGCCCCACTCACGTTGTTTGTGCCCAAATCTACGGAGGAGACACAAGAGGACAAAAAGCTAGAAGTCCTAAGCAAAGGAAGATGGGACCGTTTGGCTTTGAACGAAAAGCGGGGGGGGGGAGGGGGGGGAAGTGGCCCTGGGTCGTTTTTTAATGGTGAGCCTTGGTGCCTTCACACGTTCCCTGCAGCCAAGCCTGAAGGCGGCCAGACTTCCTCCCCTTCTTCCCTTCACTTATAAAGCCCTTCATGGTATTGGACCTGGGTACTTGAGAGACCGCCTGCTGCCAATTACCTCCAATAGACCGATTAGATCCCACAGATTAGGCCTCCTCCGAATTCCATCCGCCGGCCAGTGTCGACTGGCGACTACCCGGAGGAGAGCCTTCTCTGTGGCTGCCCCGGCCCTTTGGAACAAACTCCCCGTGGAGATTCGAACCCTCACCACCCTCCAGGCCTTCCGCAAAGCCCTTAAAACCTGGCTGTTCCGACAGGCCTGGGGCTAAAGAGCTTTTGCCCCCCCCCCTCGAATGGTATGGTTGTTGTGTGCTTTTAAATTGTGTATTGTTTTGTTTGTCTTTTTATCCCTTATCTGTACCCCTTTCCCTGACTTGGATTGTGAGCCGCCCTGAGTCCTTCGGGGAAAAGGGCGGCATATAAGTGCAATAAATTCAATTCAATTCAATTCACGTGGACAGAAGGGCTGAAACCTCCCCCCGTGTGGTCTCCTCTCCCTTGACAAGCCCAGCGCCGGGATCTGGAAGAGGAGCTTAGATGCGAAAACGCATCTCTGGGGAGGTGAGGAAAGAGAGAGAGAGAGATCAGATTCAGGAGGAGGAAATGGTGCCACATCCAGTCCTCCTCGCCTCTAGACTCCGAGCCAGAGAAGGGACCCGGGAATCAATTAAATGAGACGCAGCTTGAGGGTAATATGGGACGTAAATTTTGAGTCTAAGAGCCCCACTGGGACAAACGCAGATTTGCGCACAGCATGGTTGACGATTGAGCGCCAGGTAATGGAAGGTTGTGTCTTATCACAGAGACTTATTGTGCACAAATCTGTTGCAAGTGAAAAAGGGCCTCGTTGTATCTAAATGCAGAGGGTTGGATCCTAGGTCTTTCCTCCTACAGAGCTGCCGGCATCCGACCTGGCACCCCCCACCCCAGTTTCAAAGGCCCTCGCTGAGGACTAGCTTCTTGAGACGAAGGGAAACTACAATACTCACCAAGCCCAGCAAGCTGAGAGGAGAGGGTGGCGGCGGGGGCTGTGTTTCCCACCATGGGGCTGACCACTGCTGGGGACCCAGGGCCCAGGTCTATTAAGTTGTCCTCGGTCACGTCGCTGAGAACCTGCAGGGACACACAGAGTAGCAGCAGGGGTCACCCGAGAGCAATGGGATTGCCGGTGGATCACAGGAGTTGGAGGCAGCACCGGGCAGCTCTGTGGAAGCCCAGGGTGTTACGGCCAGGAGGGGAGGTGTACAGAAGCACACCCACCCACTTAAACCTCTCTTCAGATGTTTTCGTTCTTTCCCTGGCCGTGTCATCTGGGCTAAAAGGGGCAGAATTCTACCAGTGCTGAGCCTCCCCTCCCAACACATAGAACAGTGGTTCCCAAACTTGGCAACTTTAAGACTTGTGGACTTTAATTCCCAGAATTCTCCAGCCTGCTGGCTGGAGAATTCTGGGAATTAAAGTCCACAAGTCTTAAAGTTGCCAAGTTTGGGAACCACTGACATAGAAGGAGAATAATTACAGCCGAGAATTACACACAGAAAAAAACAGGCTGAACTTTGATTGAGCCCTTGGGGCCACCATCCTGATTTTCTGATTAGGACGATGAGGTTCCAAAAAGAGGCAATTTCCAAGCTAGGTATTTCCACTTTATCCTTTCCCACACCAGCTTGAAATGGCTGGGTTCCTCCCAGTCTGCCAGCAGACCCCCCCGCTGTTGCTTTGCCAACAAAGGCGCAACCCGTTACGCTTAATATTCATGGTAAATATTCGCAATTCCTAGGGGACGAGGGGACACTCTGGCCTCAAGGAAAGACATTAGCTGTTACGCTGCTTAGAAAGGCGGGCGGGAGGACTTACTCCGTTGCTTGAATTCTGTGCTGATCGGCCCAGCCTGTATCGTTCAAACCTACAGGAAGACGAGAAGAAATGAAAAAGGAGGGTAAAGGGGCACTCTTGAAGGAGTGTGGGTCTTCATCCAAAAGCAGGAATGGGAAGAAGAAATTACTGTGGAGCTAAAGGGGGAAGACTTGATTCTGGGTAAGACCTCCCCCCCCCCTTGCAGGAGAGCACTACAAGACCCATATGCCATTCTTTCCCCATCTCCCTTCTTTTTCTTTCTTTCTTTCTTTCTTTCTTTCTTCTTTCTTTCTTTCTTTCTTTCTTCTTTCTTTCTGTCTGTCTGTCTTTATTTCCTTCCTTCCTTCCCTCCCTGCCTCCCCCCCCCCTCTCCTCCTCCTCCCTCCCTCCCTCCATGCTGAAGCACTTAACTGGACTTGATATAGCAATAGCAATAGCAGTTAGACTTATATACCGCTTCATAGGGCTTTCAGCCCTCTCTAAGCGGTTTACAGAGTCAGCATATCTCCCCCAACAACAATCCGGGTCCTCATTTTACCCACCTCGGAAGGATGGAAGGCTGAGTCAACCCTGAGCCGGTGAGATTAGAACTCTTATTACTGCTGGTAATCAGCAGTCAGCTGAAGTAGACTGCAGTGCTGCATTTAACCACTGCGCCACCTCGGCTCTAAATATCTGCTTCTAGGCAAACAATCAGACCCTTTCAATGCAGATCAAATGCTTGCGATCTGTTTTGCAGAGCGAGGCCCACATCTGGAATGCAATATCCGTAGCAGCAGCCGGTTCCTGTTTTTGGGTGCCTGGCTGGCATGCATGATTTTCCCCATGGAAGCTTTTTCCAGGACATCTAGCACCCCAACTGTACACACGACACCCCACCGAGACAGGCACCAGTGTAGACAGCCGGGAGTCAATTATTGACAGCTGAACAGCTGAGAAAGAGCCGAAGTGGTTTAAGGCAGCTCTGACACTCCCAAGAGTTCTCTGCCCTGCCTCCTGGGAGGGGAGGGCTGAACGGAGAAGCCCCAGGAAGTAGAGAAAAGGCAAAGAAAAGACTCCTGAGCGCACCCCCTCCCCTCTTCTGGAGGGGACACCCCGCGCCCCAATGCGGTTCCCTTAGAGAGGGGAGGCCTTCTTGGCTTGCCCTGCCCTTGTGCCGGGGGATCTAACTTCTCCAAGGGAAAAAGAGAGAGGGCACCTCTCGTATCGGAGGAAGACGTTATTCAAGTCATCGTTGGCATGAAGCAGCTCCTCGGTGACTTCTTCGTTGGACACCCTGGAGATCAGCTCCACGATCCGTTGCTGCATCGCTCGGCAGGTGCGGTTCAGCTCCTGGGAGAGGAGACAGGGAGGCGGCTGAGAGCAAGGAACAGCCTCCAGGGGTGGCACCGCAAGCGGGAGCCTGGATGTTCACCTCCAGGAGGAGGCCCTGCTGCCTTTCGAGAGTAGCCTTGCGTCCAGGGGTCTCTTAGGGAGGCTGTGGCCCACATCTGGCCTCTCTGGTCAGCTGTTTCGGCTCCCTCGGCAAAAGGGGCCCAGCCTCTCCAGTAGATCCACCTCTGCCCACTGGGCCTCACATTCACCACAAGAGAGGCCAGCTCCTCCCACCGGATTTTTCGTGAGTGGTGACCTTTAACAACAGCTAGCCTGAATCCGGAGGCTTCCCTGCCAGTGGAGAGAGGAATCAGCGGAGTGGTGGACAGCCTCCAACCTCAGAGAAGGAGAAGCTGCCTGGGCTGCCTCTGCCGAGACTGGCATTCGGAGCGTGGCATCCGTCTCCGCTCAGGTCCTCCAGCTGCTGCAACAGCTTGAAGGCCACGTGTGCCAACGTTCCGCTTTAATCTCGTCAGTTTAGAGCCAGGCGGTGGCATTTCAGCCGTTGGGACTCAGGTAGTGGAGACAGGCTGGTGCAGCATCGGGAAATTGCTTTGTGCACCAGGGCTCCGGTGGCTTCTATTGTTCGGCCCCCTTTTTAAAAGGGGCCACAACCAACCACACATTTATCTCGGTTTCTTCGATGCAAGTCACTAAAGGGGCACCTGCAGACCACGACTTGCTCTCCGTCATCCCAGGAGGCCGGGCAGAGAAGAACGGACTGAAATCGCAGTAAGAGAGGCCAAATTAGTCCAAGACTGGACTACTGTAATGCGCTCTACATGGGGCTGCCCCTGAAAAGCGTTCGGAGACTGCAACTAGTCCAGAACACAGCCGCGCGAGTGATACTGGGTGTACCGAGATACACCCATATCACACCTGTCCTCCGTGAGCTGCACTGGCTCCCCATTGGTCTCCGAACGCGCTTCAAGATGCTGGTCATTTTCTTTAAAGCCCTACATGGCTTAGGACCAGGATACCTGTGAGACCACCTACCGCCACATACCTCCCAACGGCCAGTGAGATCCCACAGAGTGGGCCTCCTTCAGATGCCGTCAGCCAGGTAAGTAAGCCCAAAATTTCTGTTGCTGAGACATTTCTTCAGTGAATTTTGCCCCGTTTTACAACCTTTCCTGCCACAGTTGTTAAGTGACTCGCTGCAGTGGTTGAGTTAGTAACCCAGAGGGAATCTGGTTTCCCCATCGACTTTGCTGGTCAGGTGGTCGCAAAAAGGGGCTCTCATGTGACCCCCGGAACCGTCATAAATACGAGCCAGTTGCCAAGCGTCTCAATTTTGATCATGTGACCCTGGAGAGGCTGCCGTGGTTGTGTGAAAAATGCTCATGCAAACCACTTTTTCCGGTGCCGCTGTAACTCTGAATAGTCACTAAATGAATGGCCGTAAGTCGAGGATTACCTGCTGTGCAGAAGAGCTAGGAAAACAGCCCCTCTCATAAATTCACCTGCAGTAACTCCAGGTCTGAGGAATCCTCTTGCCCGGGGACCATTTCCGTCAGCATCTCCGACATCACTTTGGTGTTGCCACGAACAATGTCCAACTCGCTGCGTAATCGTGCAATCTTTGGGGAGGGGGGGGGAGAGAGAAGGGGGAGGGCAGGCAGGGAAGGAGGAAAGAAGTGCTTTTGTAGGTAAAAGCCGACCCAGGTCTCCCTGAAGGAGTGCAGGGGAGGGGGTCACCCCGGAAGCCCCGTCCTCCAGAGACCCTACCTGTTCCGTATTTGCTATGATGGGGCCGGTCACGTTCAGAGGGGGGGTCTGGGGAGCCGGGAAGGACGTGGGGGAGGTGCTGGAGTTCATCTTCTGCTGAGACTGGGACTTGTGCATGTTGGCAGCTGGGTCGATTTCAGGGACGCTCTAGCAAAGGAAACGGCGGTTGGCGAAAGAGAGACCCCGCCCACATTTAAATATGCAGAGGGGAGGGTGCCTGTCTGTGTGTGTGTGTGCGTGTGTGTGTGTGTGTTCAACAGTCACCTAAGTGGTCTGGAGGCCCAAAGATTGTGCAGCCTCCCCTCCAAGCAGCTAGTAGCCCATCACCCTGGCAGTTGGGGTGCTAAAAGTGCCCGGGATCAGATCCTGTGAGGTTGTTCTAAAACAGTGTTTCTCAACCTTGGCAACTTGAAGATGTCTGGACTTCAACTCCCAGAATTCCCCAGCCAGCATTCGCTGGCTGGGGAATTCTGGGAGTTGAAGTCCAGACATCTTCAAGTTGCCAAGGTTGAGAAACACTGTTCTAAAAGACAGGTGTCTTTTCCGGCTCAATGAATGCCCAGCGGTATTCTAGGGTTCGTTACCTTACAATTTATCCCCCCCCCCGTTTAATTTGCAGCCTGGGTCCTTGGGTGGGAGCTCTTATTTCTCCACCCTTAGAGACCGCCTGCTGCCAATTACCTCCCAAAGACCCATTAGATCACACAGGGCCGGCCTCCTCCGGGTTCCATCCACCAGCCAATGCCATCTGGCTACGACCCGGGGGGAGGGCCTTCTCTGTTGCAGCTCCGGCCCTTTGGAACGAACTCCCCGCAGAGATTCGGACCCTCACCTCTCCTGGCTTTCCCGAAAAGCCGTTAAGACCTGGCTGTGCCAGCAGGCCTGGGGTTGATGAGCTCCCCTCCCCTCTCGACAGGTGTGGTTGTTGGTCGTTTTAAATGTCTATTTTGTACTTGTATGTTTCCCCTTCCCGTTTAAGTTGTTCGCCGCCCTGAGTCCCTTTTTAGGGAATAGGGCGGCATATAAATAAAATAAAACTTACACTTAAACTTACTCTCTGCGGGGTGTGTATTGGAGACAGGGCATCCAAATCTGCCACTGGAAACTCTATGCCTTTCCTCTTGAGCTCTTCGTAAATGTGCACCACTCCTGTGAGGTCAGGGCTGCTTCGAAAGGCATCAGCCCAAGCCTGGGGGGGGGGGGAGAACAATAATAAATAAATAAATCAAAATCAGGCTGTCAGATTGTCAGCCTGTTTCTACACAATCCATATTTCTTCACTGGGGCACCAGGGACCAGTTCCACGGAGAGAGGTTTTTCCGCGGACCAGAGGTGGGTTGTGTGGTTTTTCATGTGCTTTCTGGTGTGCTGCGGCCCAGTGCCTGGAGGTTGGGGACACCTGCATGAGAGCTTGTCTGAACTGATCGGTTTTTCTTGGCTTCATTACAACACAGAGATCATGGGAGATCACGCCCCCCCCCCCCGCAACAGCCCTAGGAGAGGGGCTCACTAGAGACCCTCCTGAAATTACCCTTCATCTTTAGCGTGATGGAGAGAAAAGCTATGAAACAGGCTAGAAACAGTCCTTCATCCTGATACTTTGGGGCATGGGGACCTTTATGTGCTATTCAAGAGTCAAAGGTGGGATTCAAACCCTCAAACATTGCACAAATGAATCAGGTTCAAAAACATAGATAAGATAGATAGATAGATAGATAGATAGATAGATAGATAGATAGATAGATAGATAGATAGATAGATAGATAGATATCGATGGATGGATGGATGGATGGATAGACTAGTTAGATAGATGATAGATAGATAGATAGATGATAGATAGATAGATAGATAGATAGATAGATGGATGATAGATAGATAGAATAGATAGATAGATAGATAGATAGATAGATAGATAGATAGATAGATAGAATAGATAGATAGATAGATAGAATAGATAGATGATAGATAGATAGATAGATAGATAGATAGATAGATAGATAGATAGATAGATAGATAGATAGATAGATATCGATGGATGGATGGATGGATGGATAGACTAGTTAGATAGATGATAGATAGATAGATAGATAGATAGATAGATAGATAGATAGATAGATGATAGATAGATGATAGATAGATAGATAGATGATAGATAGATAGAATAGATAGAATAGATAGATAGATAGATAGATAGATAGATAGATAGATAGATAGATAGAATAGATAGATAGAATAGATAGATGATAGATAGATAGATAGATAGATAGATAGATAGATAGATAGATAGATAGATAGATAGATAGATAGATAGATAATTCGTAATTTAATGAGCTTATATGCTGCCCAATCCTGGAGGACTCCGGGCGGCTTACAAATACGAAATAAAATAAAATTACAAATAGGGGGGAGAAACAAAAACAGTTTAAAAAACACAACATACATTTGGCTTAGATAGATAGATAGATAGATAGATAGATAGATAGATAGATAGATAGATAGATAGATAGATAGATAGATAGATAGATATTGATGGATGGATGGATGGATGGATGGATTGATGGATGGATAGACTAGATAGATAGATGATAGATAGATAGATATTGATGGATGGATGGATGGATGGATGGATTGATGGATAGACTAGATAGATAGATAGATAGATAGATAGATAGATAGATAGATAGATAGATAGATAGATAGATAGATAGATAGATAGAATAGATAGATAGATAGAATAGATAGATGATAGATAGATAGATAGATAGATAGATAGATAGATAGATAGATAGATAGATAGATAGATAGATAGATAGATAATTCGTAATTTAATGAGCTTATATGCTGCCCAATCCTGGAGGACTCCGGGCGGCTTACAAATACGAAATAAAATAAAATTACAAATAGGGGGGAGAAACAAAAACAGTTTAAAAAACACAACATACATTTGGCTTAGATAGATAGATAGATAGATAGATAGATAGATAGATAGATAGATAGATAGATAGATAGATAGACAGACAGACAGACAGACAGACAGATACATAGATGATAGATAGATGATAGATAGATAGATAGATAGATAGATAGATAGATAGATAGATAGATAGATAGATAAATAGATAGATAGATTAAAAGGACTATCAACCTGCTAAAGCCTGGCCAATGGAAGCTTCAGAACTAGGTGGCCTTAAAACCGTTAGGACTTGTGATGCTAGCTCTATCCTCAGGGAGAAAGAGAGAGGGAAATGTAAACAATATACCTGAATCAGGGCAAGGACTTTATCTTGAACGATGGTGGGAGGATTGTTCTTGGGTGAAATTATTTTCACCAGGACACCGTCTATGAAATCTCGGTTTGCTACGAGGATATGGAAGCGATGGCCGCAGTTCTTTACACACGTTTCCAGAACCTTGGTGTGAAAAACACATTTCAGGTGCAGAAGAGAGAGTCAACACTCAGCATCCTAAAAAAAGAGAGCTGCTAGGTCGGGTTCCAGGACAACGGATTTGTTCCCCTCAAGTCTCCAGATCTTGGTTTCTTGTACTTACCGTTAGGGCGAGCATCACCTCTCTGTAGTTTTTGTTCCCGTTCAGCCTCTTCTTGAGCGCTCTAACGGCATCCTTGGGGCTGAGGAGGGAAGGAGGAGAGGATGGTGAGCTCCCCAGGTGCCTCTGAAGCACAGAAGCACAACAACCCCGGTTTTAAGCTGTTTGTGCACACCTGTTTTGAACCTGGGTGCTTGGAGGCACCGGTGTTTCTTCAATTACAGTGGAGCCTCTCAAAGGATAACACAATCCCCTGAGGCAACACACAAATACTTTCAGCAAATAAAAAAGCCAGGGCAGGAGCTATGAAGATACTGAAAAGACGCCAGCAAAAAGACAGCACTAGCACTTAGATTTATATACCGCTTCACGGTGCTTTTACAGCCCTCTCTAAGCGGTTTACAGAGTCAGCACATTGCCCCCCCAACACTCCTGATCCTCATTTTACCCACCTCGGAAGGATGGAAGGCTGAGTCAACCTGGAGCCAGTGAGATTTGAACTGTGGAACTGCAGCTAGCTGTCAGCTGAAGTAGCCTGCAGTGCTGCGCTCTAACCACTGCACCACCCCAACCAAAAGATGTTGGTTTTGTGAAGCTTTTGCCTAAAGGGAGACTGCAGAAGATGGGCCAACAATACTGCGATGGCATTTGAACACAAACAGCTGCGTTGGACTAAAATATTCCAGCTACTTGAAATATTATTGAACACTTTCTTGAACAACATCTTACAGAACAAGCTCTTCAGGCTTAAAATGAAATGCTGGGGGCTGTTTGGCTCATAAAACTTCAAGTCATTGGTCCATTTAGTGCCATCTTCTCTGCTTGATTAGGGTTAAGGCAAGCGAACACAGTCTGCGGTTATCGGGAGCCAAACATCTAAACTGCTGGTAGAGACCACCTGACCAACAAGCCACTGCTCTTCCCAGAGAAAAACGCCTCCAAAATCGCAAAAGGCAAATCTACCGTCAGCTAACAGGGTGTGCAAAGACATACCCTTCTTCTGTCTCATTGATGATGTCGCATATCTCCATGTTCAGCGTCCAGTCTTCGCTCTGTAGGGAGCCATCCGTGGCTTTTTCTGTAAGGCAACCAAATACGTTGCTCGTCTTCTGTGAAATTGACAGGCAAACTGGCTACCTTTACCTATAGCTCTGCGCAGTACAACACAAGGTGTTCCATCAAGATTTTCTTCCTTCCAAACAAATGGTGCAGAATTGTTCAGAATTACATAAAATATAGTGCTAACATACTGTGCCACAGTTTGCAAAAAGTGAGCAACCTGAAGGGCCTGAAGTTTAGAAAATGACTCATAAAAGGTACCAGGACAAAGAAAAGGTTTCTGAAGTAGCTTGGAAGGGAAATATTTTGAAATCAAATTTTGAGCCCGCCAGCTTTCTGCCATCTGATAGAGCAACCTCTTCTGGCCAACAGCACTAAATCACCTGTGCTGTCCTTTTACCTTTTGTGCCAGAAAGCCTCTTAAGGAGGGGAAGCCCAACAGTTCATAAGCCATTTGACTGGTGCCACATGCAAAATGAAGCAGACAAGAAAAATCCATAACCCCCTGCTAGAGGGCATGGGGGAGTGGGGGGGGGGGAAGTTATTAGCAAAATCCAGGTCACGCTATCAAACTCAGTGCACATTTTTTGAGGCCAAGAAATGAATTTTGAATGATATGGCAAAAAGTAGATTATGCCTTGGATAAAAAATCAGTTTAATATTTGCATTGAAATGTAATTATTATGGTAATACGCCAGTTGTCTATTTCAGTGTTTCTCAACCTTGGCAACTTGAAGATGTCTGGACTTCAAGTCCCAGAATTCCCCAGCCAGCATTCGCTGGCTGGGGAATTCTGGGAGTTGAAGTCCAGACATCTTCAAGTTGCCAAGGTTGAGAAACACTGGTCTATTTACTCTCTTGTTACATGAAAAATTACTGTTTGGCAACAATTTTCAAAGTGTACATCTTTTGTAAAGAGGTGTCAGGCTGAACATTTCTGATCTAGGTGAAAACTGACAAATTATAACTGGGTACAATGTGGGAAGAGGAGGGTACACACGCACACCCACAAATACCATTAAATACTTCATATCAGCAAGAGATAAAGCATATAAGTCAACCAATCTATTTCTTGTTATATATGTTCCTTTTGAAGATTTAATGTTTGGTTCCTGAGGATTGCCTATTGCAATATATAATTCATTTGAAATAGGCTTACGGCACCCTCAAAGCACTTTACAATATGGATGCGTTCTGGTGTGTACCGTATTATGTATCTGCAGAAATATTCGACCACGAAATCTCGAGTACCCATCACATCCTGGTCTGAGGCCACTCCAGCATCTTGTCAAGTTATTCATAGCAGCTAATTGACAAGTACTGCAGAGGGATCCAATTTGATCAGAGGGGATAATGGTGGAGCTTTTGGGTTCTGTGGTCCGAAGTTGAAAAATAATCACTCCATCTTCTGTTTCAAGAAAATGGCCCTTTGCTATTTGGAGGAACTGCAGTGGAATACGATCTCCGGCTGTTAAAACCTGCCCACTTGTAGGCACTTTTGCCAACCTCATTTACGCCGTCCTCTTAAGTCACTGCCTGAATGCTGGGAAGGGTCAGCTGCGTACCAGTAAGTTCTTGCAAGACAGATGGACTGAGCTAAACAATGGCTTACTGAATAAGTGAAAGTGTTGTTGGATGATGCAGAAGCCGTAGTTTTTGCACCACAATAGCTAAGCTCACATGATATCTTCAGTTGAAACCCAAATTAATTCCATTTGGGCTTAGCTTGATGTGCGAACCGAGCCATTCTCTTGGTCAGCAGGCAACCTAATTGGAAACAGCTGTTCAGAATGAGATTTGGAAGAGAAATGGTCTATTTTTTTTTAATGTGCAGGCCTGCGCTTGCTTTACAGATTTATCGTTTTTATTCCCGTTGTGCTACCGAGCAACCTGTGTGCCAAGCCATATTTTGCTTCCATTAGCAATATGTCGCATCAAACTAGACCACCATGATTTTTTAAAAAAATATTTGGAATCCGGAACGTTCTCATCCCCCTCCCTTTTTAAAAAAAAATAATTCTGGATCTTTCACCCTTTGGATTTTTGTCTTCAGGAATATTTTTTGCATTAGCATTTGGCTATTAACCACCGGATATGCCAGAAGCTATTATATAATTTTGCATACAAAAAAGAGTAGGGAGGAGTTAGAGGATACCAAGGAAGATTCCATGCTTAGCAAAAAGGAACTAAAAAGCATATAATCAGCAATAGTCATGGACCTGTTGACAAGAGTCATTTAATAACTGTTCAACTTGCAGGGAGGATCTGAGAAGAAAGAGGGAAGGCAGGCAGAGATTCTCCCTGAATCCCTTGGAGAAAACAGACAGTATCAAAACAACACACCATCCCTCACTGGTTTTAAACTGGGAAGCCATTATTAACACAAGCTTGGATTGTTGGTGTCCAACAGCTTTCACTCTTTGAATATTTCTCCTAATGTCCCTTGGCAACTTTAAGACTTGTGGAGTCTAAGACTGTCTTCTCTTATTTTTTCTTTAAAACAAAGATATGTTAAGTATATTGATATGGAAGCATAAATACCATCAACATAGAATGGAATTTGCTCAGAAGTTGAAATACACCAATGAGAGGAAGAGAGGGAAACAGAGGAGAGAAGAAAGATGGGAAGAGAGGGATAGGAGAGAGGGGAAGGGGGGAAGATGAGGAGGATAAGGAGGAGTGGAATGAAGAGAGAGGAGAAGGAGAAAGGAAGGGGAAGTAGAGTAGGAAAGGATGATGGAGGGAAGAAAGGAGGTAGGAGAGTGGGAAACAGAGGAGAGAAGAAAGATAGGAAGAGAGGGATAGGAGAGAGGGCAAGGGGGGAAGATGAGGAGGATAAGGAGGAGTGGAATGAAGAGAGAGGAGAAGGAGAAAGGAAGGGGAAGTAGAGTAGGAAAGGATGATGGAGGGAAGAAAGGACGTAGGAGAGAGGCAGAAGAAAGAGGTGTATGGAGAGCAGAAGAGCCAATAATGGGTTTTTATCTTTCTGGGCGTTGATGACAAGAGGAACTGATGTAATTACTACTTAATACAATAGGATATTGGCTATATAATAGTATACATGTGATTATATGTTATGAAAATGGAAAATAAAAAAGTATATTTCAAAAAAAAAAGAAAAAAAAAGACTTGTGGAGTTGGCTGGCTGAGGAATTCTGGGAGTTGAAGTCCACAAGTTGCCGATTTTGGAGACCCCCCAATGAGGAGTCACCAATGAGTAGCCAACTGAATTTAAAGCCTGAAAGAATCCACAATTTCAGAAAATTCCAGAGAAGTTCTTCCTCCAGCCTGAATTATTTTATATACTGTTGTTTGAGATTCTGCGGGTGCCTTCATTAGCTAGTTCTCAGCCTCAGGGGACAATTAGGATGGTCTTCTCAGAGTTCAACACAGCTCTGCAGGGTCTCTTGGCTAATTCTGGGCTTTCACAGAAATCTTGCCCAATCTTTCACGGTCAAAAAATTCTGCCAGAAGAACTTTCTGCCATTGCAAATAGGGCAAACACATAGAGGGAATTGCATCAGGGATGAATGAACAAACATATTGCTCATTAACCTTCGGAAAGTATTTATCCTTTTACTGCTTCAACCTGTTTCACAGCTGAGTTATTTACATTTTACAAGAGAGAAAGATAAGCCTCTGATCATCTCCACCCTTTCGTGAACAGGGTTTGCTCATGTTTACCCAATGTCCTAGTGTGCTGGCGATTAAATTTTCATGGGAATCAATGCCATTTACTGGCAGAGGAAGCACAATGCTGATGCATTTCTAGCCCTAGATATTTTCGGAGGCCACCGGCTTTAATTGCAGATGCCAAAGCTTTCATCAATCCAATAGGTTTTAATGGGACCAGTCTCCATCTTCTCTAACATCAAAAGGGCACGCGAAACAACAACCGGATGATTGCATCTCCCACACCAGCCCGGAAGAACCACAGAACCATTCAACAAGGAAAGTCAGTGAACTATGAACTACTTCAGCCAAGGTTATACAGCAGATTTCATCCAGGACATTTTTGCTTTTTCGTTCAAATTAAAGTGAAATCCCTGGCAGTCTTTTTAAGGCCGCTTGCCCTCTGCTACCAGAGGAAAACTTGTTATACTCTACACCAGTGTTTCTCAACCTTGGCTACTTGAAGATGTCTGGACTTCAACTCCCAGAATTCCCCAGCCAGCATTCGCTGGCTGGGGAATTCTGGGAGTTGAAGTCCAGACATCTTCAAGTAGCCAAGGTTGAGAAACACTGCTCTACACAATTTGCAGAACTTGAAAATTCCAGATTGAGATGATAATAATAGGTTGGATGTCTTTTTTCCCCCCCAAGATAGTCAGCAACCGGATCACATAATGTCAGTGACATCCATACCAAAGCCTGTAAGATCACTTAAGCTTTCAACACTAAAATTTCAAATCAGGGAGGAGGAGATGCATTCGATTAAACTTTGGACAATTTCTGACCTGAGACTTTGAAAGCAACTATTTCTCGACTGAGATCAGATCCCGCTCTGCAAGTCCAGTGGGATGTTTTGATCTTTTGATATACACTGTGCGTTTAGCCAACCTTTGGTTCTTTTACTTTAAAAAAAATCAATAGCCAAAAAGATTGCGAAGGCAATCTGTTTCTATTAGGCATTTTCCTCAGAATAAAGATTTTCAAGCTATTATTTCCCATCTCTTGGCTAAGAGGGCAGAAATAACGAGCGTGTAAGTTGAGCGTCTTTTTTCATTTTGGAGTTGGCCAATTGTAGGCTTCGGAAACAACTTCAATTTTCCAAATGCAGCTACTTCCATTGTGAAGTGCTACCTCCGCTTGTGCCTTCTGGGCTGGGCTCACTCACTGAGCTAAGCTATAGTTATGTTTAATAACTCCTTAAAAAATAACAATGGTTGCATTCATACAACATCCTAAACCAAGAGGAACTATATCCTTTGCTGGCTTAGTGCAGTGTCTGAACTAGCCTCTAATTGAAAGACCTGAGAACTTCAAGGCAGCAACCTTTCAAGGAATTCATTCAAAATTTCCAATGTCCCTTCCAAATGAAGACCACAGAGAAACTGTTCTCTAACAAAAGAAAGAATTTAAAAAGAAGAGCAGCAATGCCCTGTTTTGATTGGTTTCTCTTTCAGAGACTTTTACATTTTCCTCTCCCAACTGGGGTAGAGCCTCAGGACTTTTTCAGCTTCACAGTAGATACCAATAAATTGCAACAATACATGTACTGTAAAGGATATTCTTAGAATTGCAGTAATGTCTCCTTTTAAATAAAGGGATGTTCCAAGTGGCTTATTCAAGGTCTTGGAAAAGGTCAACAGAGTCAGGATGTAAATGACATTCCTTGGACTATACACAACACTTTCATTATGCAACCCTCTCTTGTCTGCGTTGGGAATCCGTTTTCCATTGAATAAAATGTCACAATTTGTTAGAAAAAAAGGCCAGAATCTATTTTCGATTCTCCAAGGGCAAAAGGAAGGCACCCTAATTAGACTGCTGCCCTTTAGAGCAGGGCCTCTGATTTCATTCTCAACGATTTAGCATCTGCCACAAAGAAAAATGGGCTCAAATTAAACAGCGTTTACCTGCTTTCGGACCACAAATCCCTACAGCATTCACAAGCCTTATGCAACAATAAAATTGTGTGTTGAAGTTTACTCTAACAATGCACAAGCAAGTGGGTAGCTTCATCAACTGATCGAGATCCTTCCCAGTAAAGAAAAGCTTGGGGCCCACTTCCTAATTTTGACTAAAAGCTAGGTAGAAACCGACACAGATTTTGTATTTCTCAATTCTTCCTTCCAATTTCTCAATTCTTCTTTTCAATTCCTGTGTTATGTGTCTCAACACGTGCGTATCCTCTCCCCCACATTTCTCAACCGTGGACAGCCTCAGCTCTGTCCACCCTTTCTCCTCTCTCCAAACTGAGTTGAAGAAAGTGATTTGAACGGGCCACTGATGGGAAAAGTCCACTCACCAAACAGCTGTTGGGTCCTTCGGTTCCTTAAAGGCATGTTACATCCAGGAGCCTCCCAGCCTGCCGTAGAGCCCTTTCCTTAAAGCGCACAGGCGTTTATGCAAGGCGTTGCTTCTTTTAAAAAGAGACAATTGGTGCACATTGCACAGCAGTGTCATCAAGGTCCTTGCACTCTGATGACACGTGGTTTTTGTACAACCATCAACCTCACCACACCCCTGCTTAGTCACTGTATTTTAAGCCAGGAAAACCACAGCTTCTCGAGCCTTAAGTGGAGACGCTGCCGTAAATATCCACAAACAATTCAATCATCTTGTCTTGGATCCCTCCTCAGGAGATCTTTTTCAAGATTACAGGGCCTCTAAATCTGCACCTTGCCGTGTTTTCAAGTCATTCTCCCCTCTTGGGCATCCTCTGTTTCATTTCCTGCCAGCGTTCCTAGCTCCAAGCTCATTCTGGAAGTTCTGAGCATCCCTAAACCTCCCCTTTTCCTTTTCGCGATCTCTTCCTTAACTCTCAAGGCTGCCTCTTCCTACAACCGCTCCCCACTCCCCGACTTCATCCCC
Source organism: Thamnophis sirtalis (assembly GCF_051295495.1). Lineage (NCBI taxonomy): Eukaryota > Metazoa > Chordata > Lepidosauria > Squamata > Natricidae > Thamnophis > Thamnophis sirtalis. The sequence goes on along the minus strand of NW_028261394.1, from coordinate 1,383,923 downwards.
CCCTCTGCCACAGATCCTCCAAAGGCTTTGCACCCCTCTTATTCTCATCCTCCCCCCCCCAGAAAAAACCCTGACGTATCACTGCCAATCAAGCTCGCCTTTTATATCACTTCTCTCCCAAAACATCCCTCAGCTGCCAATGTAAGATATCTTTTTTTTTAAAAGCATGCTTTTTTTGTTTTGCTTTCTTTTAATCTCCCACAAAACATAAAGTCATCCTGCAGACGGAACCAGGTTTGGGAAGCTGCTGGGCATGTCACAGCTGGCTGGGCACACACTTTCATGGCTGGGCACAAGCCCCCCCCCCTCCCGCTCCAGGGGGGACAGCTGGCCTTTGCCCAGAGGGTCTTTGCAAGAACCCCTCCCCCAGGGACACCCCCCCCCCTCCGCATGTGCCTTCAGAGAGACTTTGTACAGGCCTGTATAGAAAGGAAGAAGCTAATTTGCAGCAGCTGATGGCCAGCTGGACCAGGCCAGGCCATGCTCATCCAGCAGGGCAATCACCCCCAGGGCTGAATGGGGGGGGGGGTTTGCACATCCCAGCAGCGCCACACAATAAAACCCACCACAAAGCCCCCCCAAGGGACCCCCAATGGGGCCCCAGGGACCAAACACCCCCCCCTCCAGGGAAAGATGCTCTGCAGGGGGGAGGGGCTGTTTTTCCTCAGCCAGGGGAGGGGGAGGGGCGCACCTGTGCAGGTGGGCTGTTTGCAGACGCCTGAGGGGTTGGGTGGGGGGGAGTCACTGGGGAGGGGGCGTCTGCAGAGCTCCCCCTCCCCGCCTAGGCGGCCTCCTCAGCCCAACCGACCTCGGGGGTCCCAAAGCGGCCCTAGGGGCCTGGGAGACCCCCTCCCCACCCGCGGCCCATCACCCCCCCCCCATTTGGCCTGAGGGCGCCTCAGCCGGTCCCGAATCCTCACCGGGCTTACCCAGGCTCTGCCCCACCGGGGTGGCGAAGGGGTTCCCCAGCAGAAACTCCATCTTAAGGATGACAACAAACCGGCCTCCCGGCCCGATCCGCCTCGCGTTGCCTCTCACTCCGCCGCCTCGTCCCGCCTCCCCGGTTTGAGCGGCGGCGGCGGCGGCCAAAGGCGGCGGCGCTCGCGCCTCAGGACGGCCCCCGGCTCCCTCTCTATTGGACGGGGTTTCCCCAGGGCCGCTTTGTCATTGGAGGAACGGGACGCCCATCACTGTCAGACCAGGGGGACTCGCCTGGAAAGCGGGCAGCTTCTGAGAGACGACCGACGAGGCGGGGAGGGAGGGGGGGCCCGCCTTCCGCGCCTCGCCATTGGAGAACGTTGCGGGAGAAGCCCGCGGACTATTGGGTGGGATTCGCAAGTGATTTGCAAGCCGTGAGGCTCAGGTAACCAATCCCGAGAGGGAACGGCTGTTTATGTGGCTTTTCATTGGTAGGCCAGCGCTGACAGATGTCCTGCAAAGCGAATGGGAATCGAACTCGCCTGCTAGCTGCTCCGACGCGAGAAGAAAGGCAGGCGGGGATCCGATAAAGATCACGTGACCTTCCCTAGCAACGGACGCGGCTTCCACAGCAACGAGGCCTTCCTCCGCCAAGGCCGAGGGTCCCCGACGGTCCCCAACTGCCAGGTGCGGACCGGAGCTCGGGATAAGCCGAGAGAGGCTTCAGTCCACGCAGGGCCAGGTAGGCCTCGATCCCCCTAAAAGAAGGCCGTCAACCAAGACAGCTGCAGAAGAGATACAGGTAGCCCTCGACTTACGACCACACTAGAACCTCAAATTTCAGTTGGTCGAGTGAGACCGTCGTTAAGCCAGGTTTGCCCCATATTACGACCTTCCTCGCCACCGCAGTTGAGGGAATCCCTGCAGTTGGTAAGTGAGCCACACGGTCATTAAATAAATCCAGGTCAGAAGGTCGCAAAAGGAGATCATGTAACCCCCCTGGGACGCTGCGACCGTCATAAAAGTGAGTCAGCTGCCGATCGCCTGAACTTTGGTCACGTGACCATGAGGATGCTGCGACGGTTGTAAATGTGAAAACCAACCAAGTCACTTTTTTTCCCCAATGCCGTTGTAACGTCAAGCGGTCACTGAACAAGGACTGATATAAGTCGAGGACTGCCTGTACAGTGCATGAGCACGCTGAGGGGTCCCTGAGACTCTTCAAGGCCTGGTGGTCGCTGGTTGCCAGGAACTTCATTACTGGAAGCTTTCAGGAAGAGACTGGACTGCCATCTGTCAGAAGTAGCATCTCTTGCTTGGGGGGGAGGGGGTTGGACTAGATGACCTAAGAGGTCCCTTCCAACTTCTGTTAATCTGTTCTGTTTGGAACTCCGCCCCTATAGAGAGAGATCCCAGCAATGGGGCTCATTTTCTCTCTGCATTCCAGGGCCAGCCACGGAACCCATTTAACCTCCTCCCGGCTTTCTCCCAACCATGAGTCGCTTCTACGACAGCATCGAGCCCAACGTCATCAATGAGGAGATGCTGCAGAAAGCGGTGGAGGAGCAGGGGCCTCAGGACGACGCGGGCCAGCTGGCCAAAAAGGAAGGCATCAACTTCAAAGAGGTCAAATCCCTGCAGCTTGACTTCAGAAGTAAGGGCCGGAGCACAAAAAGGGAGCATTTTGTTTCTCGGGAAAGGCCCTGCCCGCTTTTCACTGCCAAGACTTGCTGGTCTGCAACTTGCCAAGGGAACGCCTAGTACAGTGATGGCAAACTTTCTTTTGGCTGCCGTGCCAAAAGCGGGGGAGCACCGGGGGGGGGGGTGCATGTGCCAGCGTGCCACACCCATAATGCTATGACCCCTTCCCAACACATGTGTGCAATCAGTGACACCACCAACCCACTTTTGCCACGTTTTTTTCACCTTCCCCAGGCTCCAGGCTTTCTAGGAGCCTGTGGAGGGCAAAAACAGTTCCCCTCCCCCCCCCCCACCTCCGATGCCCTCTGGAGGCCTCGGGAGCTTTCCTGAAGCTTCCGGAGGGTGAAAAACAGACCTACAGGGAACAGCAATAGCAATAGCAGTTAGACTTATATACTGCTTCATAGGTCTTTCAGCCCTCTCTAAGCGGTTTACAGAGTCAGCATATCGCCCCCAACAACAATCCGGGTCCTCATTTTACCTACCTCGGAAGGATGGAAGGCTGAGTCAACCGGTGAGATTTGAACAGCCGAACTGCAGAACTGCAGTCAGCTGAAGTAGCCTGCAGTGCTGCACTCTAACCACTGCGCCACCTCGGCTCTCTGTTCCTGAACTTCTGGTTTGCCCGGAGGGGCAGTTTTTCGCACTTTGGAGGCTTCAGGGAAGCCTCTGGAGGGCGAAAAATGGCTTCAAAAGAAGGCCAAAGTCAGCTGGCCAGCGCATGCGTGCGTCTCGCGTGCCCTGACAAATGGCTCCGCGTGCCATGAGTTCGCCATCACGGGCCTAGTAGTTCCACTTGGATATTTAAGAAGGTTTGTGGAAAGGTTTGGAAGAAGCTGTTGCAGGAAAGCGTTCGGCTTGTTGGGGGCATAGTTATTTTGCTAACTCCACTTTAAGCTACAGTTTGGTTGGTATTGGAAGGCTGGAGGACCAAGTTGGGCACGGAGAAAGCCTACCCACGTGATTGCTAAAAGGTTGAGACTGTCAGGATGGTCCATCATTAGTCTGTTGATGAAACCTTTCCCCCTTCTCTTTCTACTCCTTGTCTTTCTACTCCATCCTTCTGTAATCTGTTGGCCTCCCGATGTGTTGGGATGCTCTCCGAGGTTGCTAAAATCTGCCCAGTTCTTTGTGAACGTTGTGTAGTGCTGACCCACTCTAATAATGTGGTAAAATTGGGTCTTTCCGACAGTTAGATACTATGGAAGTGTGAGCGTTTGACATTCAGTGCTGTGATTTGCCTCGGTTAATATCTACCCTGGTGTTGCTAGTTCATTGACTATATTTGTGGCCAACTTGAAGTAGTTCTTTTCTTTCTCCTGCGGTCTCAGATATCCTGAAGATCGACAATCTTTGGGAGTTCGTGAACCTCACAAAATTGCAGCTCGACAACAATATTATTGAAAAGATAGAAGCACTGGACTCTCTGGTTAATCTGGTTTGGCTAGGTAAGGTAATCAGAGCCACATCAGATACATGTCTGGAAGTGCCATCCTGAATATATATCTCTGATCGCGGAAGTTTCTACATGTCAATAAGGATTCCATTCTAGCAATTGTGGGCCATCTGAAATTGTGTCAAATGCCACAGCAAACAGAAACTTTGCTACCTCTTGGCAGTTTGCCCAGCCCAGCCCTGCCCTGCCCTGCCCTGCCGGGTGCATCTTGACCGGAGTAGATACAATGCTTTATTTCTCTATGGTAAGATTTTTGCTTTTCCTGTTATGTAGAATTGCGATTAGTGCTGTATTCCCGTAACAGAAAAGTCTTACCTTTCTGATCAGATGATATTCACATCTGATGTGAGAAAGAGCTGATAAGTGATTTCATTTGCTTATTTACTGGATTTATTCTCAGCCCCATTCAATAGATTCTCAGCAGATTTTACTGTTTGTTTTTTTTCAGGAGCTGTGAAGTTATTTTATCACCAATGCTCTACAAATGACCATGTGGGTTTGCAGGTCTTGTCTGGGAGGGATTTGATGGCTTCCTTTTGGGACTCACACGCTCCAACCTTGTTCCCACAGATTTGTCCTTCAATAATATCGAATTCATTGAAGGCTTAGACACATTGGTAAAGTTGCAGGACCTGAGTCTGTACAATAACAGGATCTCCCAGATTGAGAATCTGGATACACTACAAGAACTCCAAGTCTTTTCTATAGGAAACAATAATATCAATAATCTGGACAATGTAAGTTTTTGATTTATAAATTATAACTTTATAAATCTTTCTTGGGCATTTAGTCAGTTTTGAACTCAGAAGATATATTTTAGTTTATGCTGCTCCTCTTCTGATTTTCCCCCTAAGGTAAAGGTGATATACGGGGACAATGACACATCTGTAGCTGGACAATGAATCACCAGTTAAGGAAGCTGCTATTGATGACCTTAATAATTAGGATTTATGTAATGCTAAATAAATATGAAGGGTGGAAACCAATGTGATTGTTACAGCATGTCTGAGAAATATAACAATACATTATAATACATTGTGGATCTCAATATTTTAAAAGAAATTGTTGAACTTGTATTGGAAATATTAAAATCTGAGAATAAAATTCCTCCAGACCCAAGCACCGTACTAAATTTTCTAAACAGATGCTTCCTGAACCAAATATCCATACTTCACTTCTTCTTTTATCATTTGTGACTATTGCAATATTCGTTTCAATCGGTTAGAGGCTTCTTGATGACCTGGGTCTTTTTCTCCATCTGCCGCAGATGATTTATCTCAGGAAATTCAAAAACCTGCGCACACTGAACCTCACTGGGAACCCAGTGTGTGACAATGAAGTGTACTCCATGTTCATTGCGGCTTACCTGCCCAATCTCGTGTACCTGGATTTCAGGCTGGTGGAGGAGAACAGTGTAAGGCTCTCAAGAGGCACTCCTCATGATAAACCGATATTAGCGAGACACCCCCCCCCTCGGCCACGCCATCCCCCTCGGGGAGATTCTGCTGGCATGACCTCGGAACCCAGTTCTAATCTCAGCTGATGGCCATTCCCGTCTCTCCTTCCTGTTAGCGAGAGATGGCCCTGATGAAGTACCAGTATGCCATAGAAGAGATGAGGCATGGGGAGACGCTGCTCCTGGCCAAGCAGAAGGAGTGGGAAGCCAGGGAAAAGGAGGTGGAATACCACAAGGTAGGTGGCACTCTCACTGGCTCTGGGTCACGGGACCCCGGGGAGCAGCTGCTGGGTGCCTTCTGCCTCCCCCAAGTTTTAATGCGACCTCCTTAAAAATCACCCCATGAAAACAGAAACTGGCGTCCCTTTTGCTGTTTGAAAGGAAAATTTGTTCACTTGCTTAGCTCCTGAGCAAAATTCCCTGTGCTGCAATATAAAGCCTGAAGTTTAAGGGGAATGCCACAGCTGGATTCACACACCAAGTTGGCTGAACAAACTACTGGATCCTGGTTAAGTCCCAGATCCTAATTTACTAATCGACACATCCTGCTGTGCTAAAATAAAACCTCTCCCCCTCCCTGGCACCGCATTTTAGTGCAAGGTGTGAGTTTACTTCAAGGTGTAAACTTTCTATGCCAGTGTTTCTCAACCTTGGCAACTTGAAGATGTCTGGACTTCAACTCCCAGAATTCCCCAGCCAGCATTCGCTGGCTGGGGAATTCTGGGAGTTGAAGTCCGGACATCTTCAAGTGGCCACGGTTGAGAAACACTGTTCTATGCAATTTGCATGTGGACATTTATTCTGCTTTTCTGCCCCTGGGAATTCTTAAAGCAGAGACAGCCTTGCAGCCTTCATCTAACCTTCGTGATTTCTCTTCCAAGTCTGCCTACGTGGAGTATCTGGATGGCGCTTATCTCTTTGACAGCATGTATGCAGAAGACCCCGAAGCATCTAAGCTGATGTACCTTCCTGGCGTACCAGCGCTGTTAGAGACATATCCTTCCTGAGGAGATGCATTCTAGGAAATACGATTTGAGGCAGCTCACTGGTGTCTTTGAGGACTAGTGTCACGCTTCAAACAAACAAAAAAGCAAATCCAGCTGGGATGAGCGGAGGGAATTTCAAAATCTGTGTTAAAGTAGCATCATTCGGGGCAGCTGGTTCACTGCCCCCCCCCCCCCCCCCAATTCCATGCTCTGGACAGGTTTTCCTCAGCTGGGACCTGAGGAAAGCGAATGCCAGGACTTTTTTATTTCCTACGTATTTCAAACCCAAGAAGCTCCCGCAAACTCTGCTCTGCCATGTTCTCTCTGATCTATCCCCCCCGCTCCCCAAATTTAGCATGGGAAATCGCTCCCGTGTTTATGGGTTCCACCACAAAACCGCGGTAGACTAAAGCGCGCTCGACGAAAGCGCGTACCTGACGTCATCACAGCGCGACGAAAACATCGCGCTGTGAGTGGTAAAGTTAAAATTAACGCGAAAACCTTACCCTAACCCCCCCAAACCTAACCCTAAACCTAACCCTTAACCTAACCCTAAACCTAACGCTAACCCTTAACCTAACCCTAACCCTAACCCTAACTCTTAACGTAACCCTAAGCCTAACCGTAACTCTAACCCTAACCCTTACCTTTACGTGAATCGGCTTGCTTTAAAAGCGCTTTTTCTCTGCGGTCGTATTTGTCGCGCTGCTGATGACGTCAGGTACGCGCTTTAATCGGGCGCGCTTTAGTGGACCGCGGTTTTGTCGTGCTACGGTGTTTATGATTACTCCCAGAGAACCGGCTCAGACTGGCCCCTTCGAGGCAGGAGCGCCTGTTCCAGTTCCAGCCAGGATTTCCCTAGTCAAGCGTACCCTGAAGCAGGCTTATTTTTATTCACCTATTCATTGCTTCTTTGACTCCATCCCCACCTACAAGACTAAATTTGTTGAGATTTGCCAAACGCTGTTCGAATACGGCCTCCAGCAGCACAAGCGGCGAGAGGACGAGATTGCCATTTTCTACGAGTGCCTGAACGAAGCCCTGAAAGACAACCAGGACGAGGGCACCAGAATCATTCACGAGTTTGAGAAGAAGAACAAGGGGGTGGGTAGCTTCCTCCCCACGGGAATGTTGGGGAAATCTGCCACCTTTCCGCTCCCATCAGTTTTCTCCTTGATCACAATCGTGACTATCGTAGACCTTGCTTGCTTTGTGAATCAGAAGAGCGGGGTAAACTATTGGAGCAAACCTGGGTTTGTCCTGGGAGCCTCCTTTAAAACCAGCCCTGGAAGGAAGGCACACAAATGTTACGGGTCCTTTTGGACTTAATAACCACAGTTGAGCTAAGCCAGTGGTTCCCAAACTTGGCAACTTTAAGACTTGTGGACTTCAACTCCCAGAGTTCTCCAGCCAGAAGAGCTAGCTGGAGAATTCTGGGAGTTGAAGTCCACAAGTCTTAAAAGTTGCCAAGTTTGGGAACCACTGAGCTAAGCCAAGTGGCCATTAAATTGTGCCCAGTTTTACTTTCTCCACCGTTGTTATGTGAATAGCTGCAGTTCTTAAGTGGATCACATTGTCATTAAGCAAATCCAACTTTCCCCACCGGCTTTGCTTATCAGAAGCCTGTTAAGGAGGTCACAGACGGAGCACACAACCCTGGGATGTTGCCAGGTGCCCAAATTTTGATCATGATTGCGGGGAGATTGCGACAGTCATAGGTGTGAGGAAATCATGAGTCTCTTTTCCCGGTACTGCTGAGACATTGGTCGCTAAATGAAGAGTTTGAAGCTGGGGACTACTTGTATTGCCTTGTGCTGGACCTTTTTTACTTGCTGGTAGTTGCATTTAGGGTGGTAGCCCTATTGGAGGCACCTGCATAATCCAGAGGTTCACCCAGGCCATTTGAAACTTCCCTTGGAAATAGTTAACGCATTTGTGCCAGGATCTCTGTCCTTCCCGTTAACAGAGAAAACATTTTCTGCCTTGTCTCCCACCAGTAGACGATTGAAGAAATTCAGAACCTCGGGGACTTCCAGATGGCTGAGTTAAGGCTGGTGCAATACAACGATGAAATAACCAAACTGTACGAAACGTTGATGTCTCTGGAGATGCAGCTGGTGGACCAGCTGGAGGTAAGGCAATTTTGGGGTGGGTGGGTGGGAGGCCTCGAAGACTCTGTTGGGATCTACTAAGCATGGCCTGGGAGATTGGGATCGACGGGCCTGAAAACTGGTCAGTTTCTAGCAGATCATTCAACACTGCTGAGCATTTCTTATATTCTTAAGCACAACAGCAAATAAGCAGCATCCCTAGACACATGGCCTAATGCCCTATCTGTCATTCCCCAGACTTCACATCCAGCCACATCAGCAAACCAGGAGAAGCCAAGTTTGTAAGCCTATTGGAATGTAAAGTCTTGGAATTGGTTTAGTTCAAACTCTCTTTTTTTTTCTCCACCAAGGAAGTTATCAAAGATTTTGAAAGAAACATCCTCGATCTTGTCTCGATTTTTATAGAAAATGAACAAGGACTATATCCTTTTGAGTGCCGCCAAGGCGCCGTAAATTTAGTAGACAAGTGCTTCAAGCTGCGAGGTGGCGCAGTGGTTAGGGTGCAGTACTGCAGGCCACTTTAGCTGACTGTGATCTGCAGCTCAGCAGTTCAAATCTCACCAGGCTCAAGGTCGACTCAGCCTTCCATCCTTCCAAGGTGGGTGAAATGAGGACCCGGACTGTGGGGGAAAGTTGCTGACTCAATTTGCTAAAAAAAATTTGTAAACCGCTTAGAGGGCTGAAAGCCCTATGAAGCGGTATATAAGTCTAATAAATAAATAAATAAATAAATAAATGTTCTCCAGAACTGCACAGGCCTGTGTTGATTTGATAAAAAGCTTTGGTAAAACGAAGCTTTCCTCGCTTCTCTAAAGCGAGCAAGGTTGCTGCGTTTTCCTTAACCTTCTGCTGCACGATGGCGCAATGCCGGGATCTTGAAAACCACCATCATGAGAAGCTCTTAGAAACAGCCATCAACACACTGGAGAAGATAGTGAAGAGCGAGTACGATGAAGAGATGCCAGAAGATGTCCGCATGGTAAGCTGCTCCCACCCCTCCCATAACTGCCCCCGGGATCAGAAGAGGTGGGGGTATTCTCGTTCTCGATCCGGCATTAGACACCACATACAGCCCATCGGGGGCTCCTCAGAACCTTTTCTCTTTGCTTCCAGCTCTTTGTGGATAAAGACACCATCGTCAACGCAGTCAATGCCTCCCATGACATTCACCTGCTGAAGATTGACAACCGAGAAGACGAAATCATCACCAAAGCTAACAATCGGGTTTACAGCCTGATTGAAAAGGTAAGCATAAACCGTTAGGTTTTCCTCCAAACAAGAGTCATTCCTGAGAAAGGGAGGGCTTCTAGCGCACTCAGTGGAGCTCTTAACGGAGCTGGCTATGAAGGGAAACGAAAGCAGAAATGTCCTCTTAGCTAACCTTAAGAAACCAAAAGAGACATCAGGAGTAAGAGTTGAAGCTTCTTCAGGTTTCCCATCTTCATTTTTCAATCCCTGAAGATTCACAAGGATGAAATCAACCGAAACAGAAGCCGTGTGCTAGAACTCAATCACTATATTGAACACATCCGTAGTGAGCTGGATAACTTGGACATCCTAGAGCAGTAGCTGCTTTCAGTACTGAAGTTTACAAACTCCATTCCTGGATTTAGTTTCTGCAACTAGCAGTGAACCTGCCCGGTGATCTCCTTCTGGTTGAATCTAATCCATTGAACACCAAAAACCTAACATACTGCAGAGAATCTTTAATCCCTCAAAACATTTAATGATCAATATGAATAAATAAGAAGTATTTTCTTTTAAAAAGAACAAAATGTATCACTTTATTTTTGTCTTCAAAGCATACTCCCAAACAAAGTACTCAGTTGTGTTCACCATTTTTTAATTTTCTAATAAAAGTTTATGGAGCCAATTTGGAATCGAGAGACAGTTCTCTAAAATAAAGGTGGCAATGATCCCTTTTAAATATAATTGGGGAGGGGGCTGCAGCAGGATCTTTATGGTCACCAAGGGGATATTGGTGGCATGTTGGAACCGCCTGTGTCTCATGTTGGGGACTCTAGCTAGAGTGTCTTCAATCTTAATAGAGATGCTCAATTGCTGCGATATTTTCCCACCTCTAACCGCCTCTAGCAACATGTCCTCCAGGACACAACTTGTGGCCTTCCACCCATTGTGGCAGGCTCATGTAGCATTCCAACACACTGCTCCTGGAATCTGTCTACCTGCCAGGAAAAATGCAGAACCTGGGAAACAAGGAAGTATCGTCAGAAGTGGTCAACCCAGGTGAGATGGATAGGATGTCACTCCCAAAACTTCCAGGAAGAATCAGCCTCCAGGGGCATGGAAGAGAAGAGTCTCATCTCCTACTCTGTGGCCCAGCCATGCCCACAACACCTCTCCACCATCCATTCCATCTGAATCTTCTTCAGGTTTATCCAGACTGACTCTCTCCCTTCTTCTGCATCTTAATTCCTCAGTGCTGAAGCAGCTTGTGCTTGATGGTGGAATTTTCTAAGCAAAGGTGGACAAACAGGGTGGCAGCAGCTGTGCGGGCCTGCAAGTCATACCTTTCGTAGTCATGGGCCCACTCCACATTCCCCCAGTGCTGAATCTAGAGCAAAAGAGAGAAAAACAATAAAATTGTAGGCTTTGCCTTCCACTGCAGGGCTCGGGGATAACCATACACAAACTGTTCCTCTTCTTGAAAAAAATCCACCAATCATCTTGAACCTTCCCAGAGGCAGGTTCAAGGCGTTTGGCAGATTTTTCCAGAAAGAGGAAGAGCTTACTTCTATCCTAAGACATTCCTTAACGAAAGCCATGTTCAGCTTGGATGTTCCTGACCTCCATTTTTGGTCCAATGATGGCTGTTTACTGATCACAGTGAGCCGCAGTATCCTCAGTCACGATGCCAAATATAACCCCCGATTCACACAGGAGACAAAGCCATAAACCACAGCTTAGAAAACAAAACAGGTGTCCACTATAGATGAACCAAAACCAAAAAGGCCGCAATACTGCCGAGCACGGTGTCTGAATCCACATACAGGAATGTATAAAACCTGTCACATTGTAAAGTTTACCTGAAATTCTTCCTCCAGTCGAGATAGGACAACAGCTTGTTCAACTGTTAAATGTTTGTCAACGAGGCTCATTGCTAGAATCACAGATTTCAGCTGTGTTATCATGTATTCTATGCCTGGTGAAGAAAATACTCTTAAGATTTAATACCAAAGTAGTTTAATGTGTTACTAAAAGGAGAAAAATTGTCATTTTTCTCTTATAAAGTATGTTCTCCTATGCTTTAAGGTGAGAATAGTTGGCTTAAAAATTCAATTTAAAAAGGGAAAGGTCCCTGAATCTCCCCATCCTCTTCCCAATCAGCACCACCCCCACACAGAAATACACGAAGACTGTTTTAATCCAATGCAGTTTGAAATCCACCAGATCCCAGGATGTTATCTGACGTACCTAGAAGGGCCCAGCTGTTGTATGAAGCAAGGTGGCTAATGAAGATGTCCTTTGTGCTTTGTGGGAGGGTAGGACCCATGATGCTGGTTGAAGAGCCAATCACCACATTGTATCTGGAGATGGAATGGAGTTTCGATACATCAAGCTCTGGGCAAGGATGAAACAAAGTCAGAAGATCCAAAACCTTCGGCACTGATTCACTGCTTATACTACTTACCTTTTCTCAGCCCATTCAATTACTGGATCCCATTCATTCTTCTGCAGTTCTACCAAGGCTGGTGGCTCCTCTACCCGGTAACTAAGAATCCAGGAAAGTTTATTTTTTTAAAAACAACAACAATGCAGTCAGGCCTTAAGAATCACTTCTGCATCTTAATATCTCCAGCTTTTAATCTTCCTTTATTCCAAAGAAAAACATAGTCCTGCCACATGGAAATACTACATTGCAAAAATTGTAGAAATGTCCCCCACCCCCACCCCCACTTTATTGCCTAGTTGAATTTTTTATTAAGTCACTTTTTCTCCAGATACCTCAAAATGGTTTACATGGAAGCCTTCCTCTGTGGCATCCCATAAACAACATCCTTGTGAGATGACTGGCCCAATTACCCATTGTTCTTCTTGGGTGATCTAAACCTTACATCACAAGGAAGTCTTTAAATTTCCAACCTTAAATAAACCGTAGGAACCAAAATGAATGCCTACCAAATAGTATCTGTCTCCAAGAACTTCAGAGCTGCCTGGATGAGCTGATCTTTGCTTCGCTGTGATGGGTTGTCCAAAGCGGTGTTGCACAAGTTGGTCTAAAGAACATAAAGCCGTTTTAGTGATCCAGACCTCAGGCTCTAAGCTACTTGAACCTACAAATCTGAACAGCAAAGCACTGAATTTCTTGTGCAAATGTTCCCTCTGTCAGTCTCTATGCAATTCTGCATCCTACACATGATTTTAATACAGATCCAGAATTTTCATTAAATTTGGCCTATCAACTTTTCATAATTTACATATTTGTCTTTATCAAAATTATAAACAGCTTCCTGCTTACAGAAGGATTGGGCTTGCTTTTTTTTTGTCTAATATGCCAAGTCTTTGTTTTTACTGTTGTTGTTTTTAACATGGTTACTGTAGAGCAGTGTTTCTCAACCTTGGTGACTTTAAGTCCCGTGGACTTCAACTCCCAGAATCCCCCAGCCAGCAGAGCAGAGCTGGCTGGGGGAATTCTGGGAGTTGAAGACCACGGGACTTAAAGTCACCAAGGTTGAGAAACACTGCTGTAGAGAGTTCATTATTACCAAACCAACGTTTGTAAATACTACTCACATTCTCCTAACGTAACTATAATTTCAGTAACCTTGGCTTTATTTTATTCAAAGAGACCCAACTGACTGTGGTTCCAAATTTCCATTTGCTCAGCTGGCCCGTTTCTTTCACACACCAGATGCATCGTAAAAAACTTGATAGTGTCCTGCTGGGAATCCCACTCAGTTGCCACAGCCAAAGCCAGAGGCTCACTGGGCACCGTGAAGAGCTTAGCTTGTGGAGTTCTCAGCTTCCGGCTGTCCAAGTTGATTTCAAAGCCACCTGAAGAGAAAGAAGAGACTATGGCACGGAATATTGCTGATCTATAGCTTGTTTTTATTTTGCTGCACTTCAGCTTTGAGAGGTGAACATTTCTCCTATTCCTGCCCCCCTCAGTAAAAGGGCAATCCTTGCCATTAATACATGTGGGACTGCCTTTAAAAACATAAGAAAACATTCCTAGATTGTGTGAAAAGAGCATCCTGAGGGCCAACCGTATCCCTGAGAAGCCCACATCAGATATAAGCCCCATACTACAACATAGCCTTTGACAATGACAGTGATATGTTGACCAAAAAATCATAACTATGAAACTCTGGAGAACTGGCAAAGCTTTGGTGGTTTTCCTTGTTGGTAACAGGGCAATATTCTGCACTGAACATGGATTTCCAGCTCACCACATAGATGCAAGTATTTTTTGGTATTTTTTTGGTATTTTATTTGGATTTATAGGCCGCCCTTTTCCCTGAGGGGACTCAGGGCGGCTTACAATCATTAGGGAGGGGGTATAATTCAAAACAAACAATATGTGAACAAAATAAATAAAGTAATAAAAACACAACTTGCATTCAACATTCAACATTCGGGTGGGGCAATTTAGAAACTTATCCCCAGGCCTGTTGGGATAGCCAGGTCTTAAGGGCTGCGCGGAAGGCCTGGACGGTGGTGAGGGTGCGTATCTCAACGGGGAGATCGTTCCACAGGGTCGGAGCTGCAACAGAAAAGGCTCTCCTCCGTGTAGTCGCCAGTCGACATTGACTGGCGGATGGGATTCGGAGGAGGCCCAGTCTGTGTGATCTTATCGGTCGGAGGGAGGTAATCGGCAGAGGGATAAAAGTGGGATTTTAGAAGATATGGAGCAAGATAAGAGATTCAGTTTCCCATTTGCCCACAAAACTCTTTTTTCCCCTCTAGTGCATGTTGCAAAAGAATAAATGGGCCCAAATAAACAAATATATAACAATAATGCAAAACTGTGCTTACTTTCTCCTTGGGAGATGCTAACATTCTGGTAAAATCTTTTCCTTTCTGCAAGACAAAAATAGGCAAATAATCTACATACCTAATAGACGCTGGCCAAAATAAACTGAAGCACAATTAGGCACTATTCTAATAAAAATATCAATTTTAATTTTATTAAAGACAAATGTCCATGTTTTTACACGGATGTGAAAGACTGTGCATTGAATGGTACCATTTGTAGCGTAAAAGTTATATGACCCAAATAAAGGACAAAAGTGAGACTTAAAAAAAAAAAACAAGAGTAAATCTAAAAACAGCTTTCTGGAATGAGGGAAATAGGACCAGAGCGACCACGAGGCGTATAATCTCCGCCTCACCTGCCTGGGCCGCGTAAGGCCTCTTGAAGGCGGCGGGGGAAGCCTCCGGACGGGGCGCGGGGCGAAGGGTCGCGAGGGCCCCCTTGCCAAGCAACCGCCCGAGGCTCCTTCGCCACATGCCGGGGAACAGCCCTTCGGAGGCGCCTTGCGACGCTCCCCACCGGCCGCCCAGAGATCCTCCAGGCGGATCCTCTCAGGCGGCTCTCCTCCTTCCCTGAGGTAACCGCATCGACCCTCCGGGCGCCGCCATGTTGCCGGGGGGGAGGGGAGGGTCAGAGGTTGCGGGGCGGCCGGCCAATCGGCGTCACAAACGCGGTTTGTCCCCTCCGCCGCGCCGTCTCCCCAGAGGAAGCGGCGTCTCCCCCTCTGTCGCCGCGCACGTGACCGTGTCGCGGCCAATCGGGACGCGGCGTGGCCCGGCGGACGTCCAATCGGCGGGCGGCGAGGGGGAGCGGGCCGGAGCCGAGGCGGAGCGGGCTGCAGGGGGGCAGGGAGGCCGGCCCGGTGACGGAGGACGAGCCAGGCCCGCCCGCCCGCCCCGCGCTGGCGCCGGGAGACCCGGCCGAGATGCCGGTGCGGAGCTCCTGCCGCTGCCCGCCGGAGCCGGCCCCGGGAGCCGCCGCCGCCGCTGCCGCCGCCCGCCTGGAGCCGCCGCCGCCCATCAACACGGCGCAGCCCGGCGTCAACACCAGCCGCCTCTACAGCGGCGCCAAGTTCCGCGGGCAGCAGCGCTCCAAGGGCAACGCCTACGAGGTGGAGGTGGTCGTGCAGGTGAGCCGGCAGCCCCGGACCCATCGTCCCCGGCGGACTCCCCCACCCATCCTTCTCCCCCGCTTCCCCTGGGGCCCCGGAGGAGGAGGAGGATGCGCTTCGTGGTCTGGGAGGGAACAGAAGTTGCTTTCCCCCGCCCCCCCTTCCATGGCATGGAGGCTGAGGAGGGGTCCTTTGGGGGAGGGGGGCTTCGTGGACCCCGAATTCGGGGGGAGGGGTAGAAGATTTCGCCCCCCTCAAAGCCCCAAAGAGATGCTGCCTCGCCCGGTCCTCTCCCCCCCCCCTTTTCAATACACCTTGCACCTGGCATCTCCCCTCCCCCAATATTTTTTTGGGGGGGGGGTTGCAAAAGCTTCTGTGAAGATGCCCAAAATTGGTGGCGGGGGGAGGTTGCATGGCGAGAGCAAAGCATGCCTGGCCCTCAGGAAGCCCCTGGGGCTTGGTTCCCCAAGGAAAAAACCCCTCCCAGAACACACACACACATACAGGCACCCAGGTGTCAATCTGGCAGGTGCAGAAGTGGGAAGGGCTGGGGGGGTCCTGATAGCTACGAAGGGGGAGGCTCTAGATCCCCTCCCTGGGAACTTGCTACCTGATGGGACCTTAGAGGCTCCCCTTCTCAGTGTCTTCTCCCCCCCACCCCCCCAGCCCAACCAATCTCATTGTACATATTTTGTGCACTGGCAATAAATAAATCTTCTTATTGGGGCAGCCCAGAGATCCCTTTTAGCCTTCGGGAGGGGAGCCATGAAAAGCTGCCTCTTTCCCCCAGGTCTTGAACTAGAATGGAGGTTGAGCTGGGAGGGTGATGGGCCTGGCAACAGGCAGGGAGATAGAAGGATGCTTTAAAAAATAATCCTTGCCGTTGTGGATGGTTGTGAGCTCCCTACGGGGAGGTTGTGAGCTCCCTACGGTGGCATCAGTGAAATAAAGGAAATAAATAAGCATTGCAAGCAGTGGTGAAATCCAAATTTCTTGGTGGGCATGACAAGGGAAGGATACTGCAAAATCCACATTCCCTCCCCACTCTGGAGCCAGCCAGAGGTTCTATTTGCCAGTTCTCCGAACTACTCAAAATGTCTACTACCGATTCTCCAGAACCTGCTGAATTTCACCCCTGATTGTAAGGCATCCTGCCCATTAAGAAAGTCCAGAGCTGTGGAAGGATTCTGCTTTCAGGAGAACGATGGGTTTCATTGAGCATCTGGGGCTCTGCAGCTGAGCACACCTTTTGGGGAAGAAAGGAATTGGACTGCTCCTGGAGCTGCAGATGTTTCAGAGCTTGAGCTCTGCTGCTGTCAGAGTTGTTGTTTGGGAAGTTGTTGTAGCCTTCAACGCACCTTTATGTCAGCAAAATAGGTTTGTTAGTAACTTCAGACGTTTCTTTGGATGTGATACCTTCAGTTGATTTCATTTTCATTTTTTTTTTTCATTTATACTTTATTTGTATGCCGCCCTTTTCCCTGAGGGGACTCAGGGCAGCTCACAGTTGAAGGGGGGGGGGGGAGACAGACAAGTTACAAACATAGAGTCATACACCATTAAAAACACAACAGTCACATCATTCGAGTGGGGTTACAAGTCGTTAGCCCCAGGCCTGTTGGAACAGCCAGCTTTTAAGGGCTATGCGGAAGGTCTGGAGGGTGGTGAGGGTACGAATCTCCACGGGGAGTTTGTTCCAGAGGGTCGGAGCAGCCACCGAGAAGGCTCTCCTCCGGGTAGTTGCCAGTCGGCATTGGCTGGCTGATGGAATTCGGAGGAGGCCTAATCTATGCGATCTTATTGGTCTAGAGGAGGTATTGGCAGTAGGCGGTCTCTCAAGTACCCAGATCCCAATGATGCATTGGGAACCTCCTTCCACAAAGTTGTGTCCTGGCTGTCAGACCCCAAAGGAGAGCCAACTGTGGCCTTCTGGCTGGCCACTCTTGGAAATCAAATGTTAGCCTGCAGAGAACTCTGGCCAGCTCAGCAAAGTCTGTTCTTCTACACGCAGGCCACCCATAGGCTGTGTCCCCAAAGACTCCGATGTCCTTGGACAATTTCCATCCAACCCCCAGGCAATTTTTAGACCCAGACCTGCATTGTTTCCGCTGTCATTCTGGCTTTCCCCGACAAAGCACAGACAAAACGGTGCCTTCGCCGTATAAAGGTCAGTCAGGAGCCCCGAATAGCATCCGCCGGTCATTCTTCTGCTTTTGCTTCCTGGGCTATCTTGGACGACCTGGCAATGAACGTCCTTTCCAGGTGACCCTGCGGAAGTAGACCTTAGAAATGGAAGAGAAGGTTGGGCTGCGTTTCCTTTTCCAAACTCTTCTCTCCAGCTCTTTTTAAGCAGATGAAGCCGGCTGGTGAATCTGAGCTTTGTTTTCCAGACCACCTTGAGATGTGGAAAGGTTGATGCCTGGGAGTGGCATAAGTGCTTGAGCCTAGGAAGGTAAAGAGGAACCTGAGGGGGCTTTTGTCTTTGACAGAAAGGGCTGGAACTCCGGAGAATAGCAATAGCAATAGCAGTTAGACTTATATACCGCTTCATAGGGCTTTCAGCCCTCTCTAAGCGGTTTACAGAGAGTCAGCATTATTGTCCCCAACAATCTGGGTCCTCATTTTACCCACCTCGGAAGGATGGAAGGCTGAGTCAACCCTGAGCCGGTGAGATTTGAACCGCTGACCTGCTGATCTAGCAGTAGCCTGCAGTGCTGCATTTAACCACTGCGCCACCTGAATGAGGAAGCTACAGGCAAGGAGAGAGGCAGGCTAGATGGAAGAACAAGGGATGCATCCAAGGGTTCCTTTCTCTTCCTGAATTGTCTTGATGAGTGCCGTCGATAGTCAAAATGTGGTTCAGGGGTTGGGAGAACAAGGTTGTTTTTCAATGCTGCTGTAGTTTCTTGAAATAGCCACAACACTCGGGCTTATACACCGCTTCACAGCGCTTCACAGCCCTCTCTAAGCGGTTTACAGAGTCAGCCTCTTGCCCCCCCCCCCAACATCTGGGTCCTCCTTTTACCAAGCTCGGAAGGATGGAAGGCTGAGTCAACCTGGAGCCGGGTCAGGATTGAACTCCTGGCAGTCAGCATAATTAGCATAATTAGCATTGGCTTTTCAGAAGAATGAGGATTCCAAGGACTTCCAGCACATGTAGCAGAAGGAAGAGGAGGGTGTGTTAATCTGGTTTTACTCCCACTTTAATTGGAGCTCAGGGCGTCATCCTTGTTTTCACAGTTGCAGAGAAAGATTCTCTGTGTTGTTTTGAGTTCTTTGGTCCAGCCTTAAGCCCTGACCTTTTTGGATATGTTTTGATTGATTGATTGATTACATTTATATGCCGCCCTTTTCCCCCGAAGGGGACTCAGGGCGGCTCACAATTCAATCAGGGAAGGAGGTACAGACAGGGGGATAAAAAAGACGAGACATAACAATACAAAAATTTAAAAAGCACACAACAACCATACCATTCGAGAAGGGGGGCAAAAACTCTTTAGCCCCAGGCCTGTCGGAACAGCCAGGTTTTAAGGGCTTTGCGGAAGGCCTGGAGGGTGGTGAGGGTTCGAATCTCCACGGGGGAGCTCGTTCCAGAGGGTCGGAGCAGCCACAGAGAATGTTTTCTTTTTGTCTTCCAGCATGTTGACATGGACAATTCCTATCTCTGCGGATACTTAAAGATTAAAGGCCTTACTGAGGTATGTGTCCGGAACAGACCGTGTCTTTCTGGAGGCATTCTTCAGTGCCCAATTGCGACTGCTTTAGGAAAATAGGGGTGGGGGTGGGGGAATAATCCTGGATTCCTTCTGTATGTTCATTGTGCCCCTGTTTCATTCCTTCACTCCTAGGAGTATCCAACACTTACTACTTTCTTTGAAGGAGAAATAATCAGTAAAAAGCACCCGTTTTTAACCCGGAAATGGGATGCAGATGAAGACGTGGATCGTAAACATTGGGTGAGTCCCCTTGATTTCACCCAGCCTGGGATCCCTTGCCTGTGGGTGGAGAGGCAAGAGCTATTTTACACTGGGGTAGGGATAGGATTCGCAGAGGTTTCTCCCTGACTTGCTAGCTTTCCATGCAAGGCCCCATTTGGGGGGAGGATGGAGCCTTTGGAGCGTGTGTGTGTGCTCTTACACGGGGCCAGGAATGTCAGGGGCATCAGTGATGCGTGTCTCCCTTTTCTCTCCTAGGGGAAGTTCCCAGCATTTTACCAGTTCGCAAAAATATTTAACTCTGACGATTTTGATTATGAGGATCTGAAGAATGATGACTTTGTCTTCATGAGGTGGAAAGTAAGTTGTTTGAGCACGGTTCCAAAAGGTGCCTTGGGCCTGGCAAGGGGCTAAACTTGGACTTAAAGAGCCTGCGCTTCCCCTTCCCCTCAATCCTAAGAAAAGTAAAATAACTCTTACTTGCTCATCTTTGGAGCAGTGCTTCTCAACCCCAGCAGCTTTAAGACTTCAACTCCCCAAATTGGGAGTTCCTCGTGCTAGCTGGGGAATTCTGGGGCTTAAAAGTCCACAGATCTTAAAATTGCCAAGGCTGAGAAACACAGTGATCCAAACTGAGATTTGGTATACAGCCTGTTTATATCGCGTATAAAACACTACATGAAATGAATTTTAATTCTCTTAAAAGATCATCTTTTAGGGAAAGAAAACCACATTTCTAGCTTCCCCCGTCTTCACGTGTTTACTTTCTGTGTGTGCAGGAGCAGTTCCTCGTCCCAGATCACACCATTAAAGACATCAGCGGGGCATCCTTCGCTGGATTTTATTACATATGCTTTCAGAAGTCTGCAGCATGTATAGAGGGCTATTACTATCACAGGAGTTCAGAATGGTAAGATGGGGGGCATGATGGGAAATTGAACCTTCCTCGCCCAAGGCCAAGTCGTAGGGACACCATCCCACACGTTTGACAGTGATTGAGTGACTAATGTATTGAGACCCAAAGGAATTTATTTCACTCACCGGTGGGCTCAGATCACATCAGGGCCAAGGCCAATAGGTTCAAGGTTCGAGGTTCATTTTATTTATATGCCACCCTATTCCCAGCGGGACTCAGGGCGGCGCACAAACCCAAAGGAGGGGAAGGGAAACACAAGAACTACAACAAAAGTACAGGGAATTTAAAACAACCAACAGCCACACGTTTCAAGAGGGGAAGGGAAACTCATCGACCCCAGGCCTGCCGACACAGCCAGGTTTTAACGGCTTTTCGGAAGGCCTGGAGAGAGGTGAGGGTCCGAATCTCCGCGGGGAGTTCGTTCCAAAGGGCCGGAGCCGCCACAGAGAAGGCCCTCCCCCGGGTAGTGGCCAGATGACATTGGCTAGTAGACGGAACCCGGAGGAGGCCTAATCTGTGTGATCTAATGGGTCTTTGGGAGGTAATTGGCAGCAGGCGGTCTCTCAATAGTCCACTGCCAAGGGCCATCTGGGCCCATAACCTGATAGCCATAGCACTTAGACTTGCATACTGCTTCACCTGGATATCTGAGAGACCGCCTCCTGCCACATTCCTCCCAACGGCCAATTAGATCTCACAGGTTGGGCCTCCTCCGGGTGCCGTCGACTGGACAATGCCGGCTGGCGGCTCCTCGGGGGAGACCCTTCTCTGTAACTGCTCCGGCCCTGTGGAACGATCTACCCGCAGAGATCCGGACCCTTCCCACTCTCTCGGCCTTCCGAAAAGCCACTAAAACCTGGCTGTTCCGGCAGGCCTGGGGCTGTTGAACAAGGTCCAGCCCCACTTAAATGGAATGTATGGTGTGTTGTTTTTAAAAAAAAATTATATCTCACATTATTTTTTAATTCTTATTTTTATCTTGCTGTAAGCCGCCCAGAGTCCCACGGGATTGGGCGCCATACAAATTTATTAAATTGCTAATTCACAGGGCTTTTACAGCCCTCTCTAAGCTGTTTACAGAGTCAGCAATCGGGGGCCTCATTTTACCCTCCTCGGAAGGCAGGAAGGCTGAGTCAACCTTGAGCCCGGTGATAATCGAACTGCTGGCAGTCAGCAGAATCAACCTGCCATACTGCATTCTAACCACAGCGCCACCACGGCGCTCTGATGCTGTGAGACCGCAGCTCTTGGAAACCTGCTGCCATGCTGCGGAATCGGCCACCTTTTTTGCTCTGCTCAACCTGTTTCCCTTGCTCCCCCCCCAGGTATCAATCTCTGAATCTGACTCACGTCCCTGAGTACAGCGCGCCCATTTACGAATTCCGGTGACAGGGATGCCAAGAGCTTCACTAAGAGATGGCCAGTGAGGCCGGGGGGTGGGGAGAGAGGAGGAGGAGGAGGCGAGCGCGAGGGCGCATCTTCTATTCAGACAACGGGGATGTCTCGGTCGGGACAGAAGACACCAGGCTCCCCTCTTAACGGGCCATCTGGACCGATCTGAAAGCACGAAGGGGAATCCACGGGACTGCCGGAGCCTGATCCTTCTTCCAGCCGCGTGGCCAACCTGATCCCGGAGACGGATCTCAAGAGCTACCCGTTCAATGCCCTTTCCTTGCAGAGTTCGCCATGGGATCGCTGACAGTCCTTTCCCCCCCGCTCCTTTTGGGGGGGAGGAAACGCCCGCGTCTCCCCAGATCTCCTTGGAATAGAAGAGAACATAAGTTGCTTCCTGCTTATGTTGCTTCCTCCTTGGCTCCGTGTAGGGGTTCCTCCAGAACAGGTGGGGGTGGGGGGGGCTCCTGCCTGGTCTAAGCATTACTTGAGGTTGGTGTGTCTGGCCCACAACTGCAGTGTTTGCTAAAGAAGCACTTGGCCGATGGAAGGAGGGCCTGGCGGTGGGGTGGGGTGGGTGAATCATCTGCTCCGGTTGGTTTACAAGGCTCAACTTCCTCCGGAATGTTAGTCAGTCCCAGCAGCGCGAGCTTAAAGCACCCTGCAGTGGCGGGAAAGCTAATTATGCCGGTGCAGAATTCGCAACGTTAAATGGAAAATGTTTAAGGACTTCTTGAAAGAGAGGTGTCTTTATGGCCCCCTTCCTCACGGCTGGCTCAAAGACTTGTGTAGTAACGTGCACAAATAATTCTTTCACCATATTTTACAATGGCTGCTCTTTTTATTATTATTATTATTTTTCCTCTCCTCCCGGTGCAAATGAGTGCAAGCTCACCAGCTCGCATCCTGGTGGATGGTGGTGAGTGCTCTCTCTGTAATTATCTCGCCGTGCTGCCGCCTACTCGTCACGAAGGAAGCGGTGTGCAAGTTACGCTTCTGACATGCGCGCCGGGTTTCACGCTGCAGGAAACGGTGGATTGCTTGCTAGGACTTTTTATCAGACCAAAAAAATTAAAAACATCCTCGTCCCCTCCCCGAATAAACCGGTCTCCCAAGACTTTGAAACGTTCAGTGACTTAAAGGCTTCTGTGCCAAACTTTATGCATGTCTGGTCGTGTAAGAGTGGCGGTCCTTGTTTCGTACGGCCTCGCGAGGCTTCTGCATCTCCACATCGTTGCTGTGGGGGGAGGGTGGGAACCGCTCTGCCACTCGAGTGTTCAGAACAGGAACATGATGCAGCTCCTGAACCGGGGATGCTGTGCTTGCTTGCTTGCTTCAAATTGCTTAGAATACGCCCCGCTGCCTTCCTCCTGTCTGCTTCCGTGGGCGCCTTGGCCTTTGCAGAGCTTGGCAGTGGACAGGGACACAATGTCCCCACTGGCCAAAGATGACAGGTTGTGGTTGTGTTCTCTTTGGGGCTTGGCCTTCCTGTGTGGCAGGATCAGAAGCGTTCCTAGTGGCTTGATTTTTCAAACACGGGCAAGTAATTGGAGAGACTTTCTCTCTTGCCTCCAGCACTCTGCGTGTCTTGGGGAGGGGAAGGGAATAACTAATACAGGTTGAGCTCTTAAGAGTACGGAATGGTCTTAGCTTCCTTGAATGATGGGAGGCGGGGTGTGTGTGTGTGTGTATATGAAAAAGCGTCGCTTGCAAAAGAGGTCGCTGAAAAAAGGACTTGAAGGTTGTAGGTTTGGGGCAGCGTCCTTCTCTGTAGCTCTTTGTTCTTCCCAACAGCGAGCAAAGCTGGAATAAACGATGTGAAAGAAGATAAAATGTGCAGGCTGGCTCATTGGACACGTGGATTGCAGAATCCTGCTGTTTTGGTGTTTTGTTTTTTTTTTAAATTTTAGAATTTGGCTTGTTAAGATATAGACCAGTGTTTCTCAACCTTGGCAACTTGAAGATGTCTGGACTTCAACTCCCAGAATTCCCCAGCCAGCATTCGCTGGCTGGGGAATTCTGGGAGTTGAAGTCCAGACATCTTCAAGTTGCCAAGGTTGAGAAACACTGATATAGACTGTTTAAAAGAATGGCCACACAATCCTGTATCTTGTAGCACAAGGTAGCTGGGCATTTTGAGATGGGCCCTTTGCTTCCCTTTGCCACAGTGTAAACCAGAGATGTCCAACTTTGGCAACTTCAGACCGTTGGACCTCAACTCCCAGAATTCCCCAGCCAGCCATGCTGAGGAATTCTGGGAGTTGAAGTCCACAGGACGTAAAAAGTTGCCAAGGTTGGACGTCCCTGGTGTAAACTAAGTTGCTAGTTAATGAGTGCTGGGGTTTGCATTTGCAGGGCCTAATCGTTTTAACTGGGCAGGAGCCAGTATGGATCTCAGTAAGAGCATGCCTGCTTCAAACCAAGCATTCCCATCAGCCTTGCAGGAAACCCACTTAGCCTGCCTGCAATATATTCACCCCCAGCCACAGACGGTCAGGAACAACCTGCAGAATTCCCAAAGGCTTTTTCCTCTGTTAAAAACCACAAGTCCCTGCATTCTGCTTCTCCCACTCTGTTTCTGGGCAAACTGGCCTCTTGCGGAGAAGTAGTTGCGCCTGTAATTGCATGAAGATCATATCTACCTGTCCCAGGTGTGTTACAACTTGCCTATAACCTTTGATGCGTGGGGATAAATGGTTGAAGGGTCATAGCTTGCCAGAAGGTGGTGCTTCCTTCAGGTTTTTCTAGGGCTTCTCCAGCCAGTGATGCTGGACAGCAAAACTTAAAAGAATTAAACTTTTATGGTAGAAGTGACCTTGAAAGCGCTGGCCAGGGAAAAATTGAAAATTTTCAAGAAGGCCGATAAGTTGTCTCTATATTTCAGCACCTCCTATATAGCATAAAAGAAGGAAGTGAAAGAGAGGAGAGTCCTGTTCACACTGTCCCAAATTGAAACATTGCAGGGGAAACTTCTTGGTTGCTATTCCTTCTTGGGCATCTATTTATTTCCCCCCCTTGGAGAAAAATACGACCATAAATCATTGGGATGATACTGTCCTGATTGTGGATGGAATGTTTAGCTTCACATGCCCCGGAGAGATTTGAGATAATGTCCTTCAGGCATAGATTTCCATGATTTAAGTGAAAACGAGTTTTCATCTGAGTGAAATCCATCTTGTGCCAGGCATCGGGAGAAGGGAATGTGGCAGGCCTTCAATTGGGCTCAAAGTTAATTTAACTCAAAAGATTGTATGATCACTTCCAACCTCAGGTGGTGGTTTCTTTTGGAACCTAATCTCTCAAATGTTGGAAAATGTCCTCACTCTAGCCGCTGAAAATGCAAGGGGCCTTTGTGCTAACGCCCGAGCTGCTTCCCGAGGTTAGTTATTAAGCAGATGGAATATTTCATAGCATGAATTTATCAGATTTCTACCCCCGACTTGGGAGATTTCAATAACTTGGAATAAGCAAGGCAATCTCAGGTTGGAGGGAGCAGGATTTCCAGTCTGTTTAAGCCATAGATGTGACTTTGATGCTTGCGCTTGAGATTAAATAGGTGGGAATTAAGTTGGTATGGAGAAAGCAACTTTTCTCTTGAAAATAGCCCCCCCTCCCTCCCCATTTCAAGGCTTGTCTTTAATTCTCTCTGTCTCCCATTAAACTAAAGAGCCTTTGCCTGGGTTTGTTCAGAAAACAGGACGAAGCTTGTCAAAGGATGGGATCTTCCAAAATGTATGGAAAGGATGTTATAAGCTTAATCACAGTATTAAAGATTATTTATAGATGGATTGCAGAAAAGAGACTGTGGGGTTTTTTCTTCCAGAATTATCAGTGTCCCAAATAAAAGAATGTGTATTTAAAAAGCATCCATGTCTGTTCTTTTCCTTATTTTTTTTTCCCCGTATCACAGGTTGCCCAGCTGAATAAGGCTCATAATTCTTAAGAAATTTGATATTTTCCAAAAGGCTCAGAACTTTGTGGACAATTCTAATTGTTTTCCCTGGGCAGAGAAGATTACAGAACATCACTATTCACATCTTTGGCAAACTTTTTTGTGGGGGGGGGAATAAGTCTTGAATATCTGGGCATATGAATAAAATTGGGCCAGCATCCTTGATGTTCCTTTTGTGCTTGTCAACATTTTGCAATCCTGCTTCATTATTTCAAAGAACTAGAAGCATCAATCAAAGGCTAATTTCTGAAAATTAAAACACCCCCTTCCCCTTTCCATCACTTCCTTGCACGATGGTATGATACCTACTTTGCATACTGGATATCTGGATGATTGAAATTAAGATCAGCAGTTTAAAAACGTATTTTGTGTTTGGCCCACTCACTGATGCTGTAGGGCTCTGTTTTACCCTCTGCCCTTTGTCTGGGAGCCCCCCCCCCCCAACTCTCACTTGGGCCTGGAGGGCCATATAGAATTGCTTTTGTAATATTTGCAATATGGGCTTTATTATAGTACTGTTGCACTGGCCAATCTTTGGCCAATAGCTGGGAGCAAGTCTGTTCATTTGCAACTCTGACGGCCTTACCCTCCATCCTCCCATCCGCTAAAGATGTTTCTTTGTCTTGGGGTTGTAGACATCCAAGAAGCATCAAATATTTTGAAGCCAGCATGTTAAAAATGAGGACAGAAGTGACCGTTAGGTCTTGGGATTGAGGATGGAATGAAAAAAATAAAGGACTTGGGCCGATGCCTTTATATTATTGAAATGTGTACATAGGTCAACTTAGTGATTCTGAGCTGTGTACAGGTTTAATAATCTTTTAATATGTGGGCTAAATAATAGTTTTTATATATGTGATAAATAATATGTTAAATTTGGGGAATTCTGGGAGTTGAAGTCCACCAGTGTTAAAGTTGCGAAGGTTGGACAAAAAAATTTACATAATTGGCTTGGCTTTGCTTTGGGGCCACCCCCCCACCCCACTATTCCAGCTCCCCAAGACAGGGGCGGAACGAAACATCGCCGCTCCGGTTGCTGGGCGGAAGGCTTTCCGCGGCGGACCTGACCGGAAACTACTTCCGGGGCAGCCCGTCCCTGATCCCGGTCCGCCCGACTCGCCAAGATGGGGATCCTGGAGAAGATCGCGGAGATCGAGAAGGAGATCGCGCGGACCCAGAAGAACAAAGGTGAGGCGGGGCGGGGGGAGCCCGGCAGGTAGGAACCCCACCGGGGAGGCGCTCCGGAGCCCCGCAAGGGCCGGGAAGGGCCGCTTCACCGGCTGGAGGGCTCCCTGAGCGCCGCTGGGTCGGGGGGTGGGTGGGGAGGCGGACTCCCAGGCTCAGGAGCTGCCGCCTCTCTCGGGGTGGGGGAGAAACGCCGCCGGCTCTTCATTTGCCTGCCCGTGTTATTTCAACGGGGCGGGGTGTCATTTAATGCAAAATAAAATTAAATCCTTTTCAAAATCTGACCCCTCTCTGTTTGTGTGTGTGTGTGTGTGTGTGTGTGTGTGTGTGTGTAGGTTTGTATATGTATGTGTGTGTATCTGTGTTGTGTGTGATGTATGTGTGTAAGTGTGTGTGTGTGTGTGTAGGTTTGTATATCTGTATATATGTACGTGTGTCTGTGTATCTGTGTGGTGTGTGTGTGTGTGTGTGTTGTATTTGTGCTGATAAATAAATAAAGGGAGACCAGTATAGATCTATTTCAAGCTATTTAGCTCTCATCAGCTAGCCATACCCTTACTGGGATTCGAACCTGGGCTGTATTACATATTAGGCAGATGTGTTAACCACTAAGCCACAAGGTTCTCCTCCTTTATCAGCTGAGCCAGGGAAATAGGTATGTATTTAGTGTCACAACCCCTGGTATGCCCAAATATGGGAGGAGGCCTACTGCTTCCTATATATGTATGTGTGTGTATGCTTGTGTGTGTGTGTGTATGTGTCTGTGTGTATGTGTGTATATGTGTGTGTGTGTATGCATATGTACACACACACAAACACACACGGAACTACCCTAAAGATATGAGCTCAAGGTATAGCTATAAAAGAAGAGACAGACATTGCGATCTCCGGAACTTAGAATATATTTACCCACTTAGCTTCCAGAGTGTAAAAAACTACCATTGAAGAGATATTGGCTTTCTACGTCATTAATCAATCTGGCCATTGTGTGTGTGTGATAGGCCCACCAACCCACCTCCGTTTTTGCTTCAGGCATGTTAATCGATGGAGGCTTAGCTCCCGTCACTTCCTCCCCGCAATGTCGGTCTCTTCTTTTCTAGGTATGTGTGTGTGTGTGCATGTATACACACACACATATATACATACGTACGTACGTACACATACATACACATATATATGTTTTGTGTATATAAACATATATGTGCACATGTATATTGCATGTGCCTGTTCTGGTTTATACATTCCCTAAATACAGTAAACGGGATACTGCATAAATGAACTGTTTTCTTTTCCGTTGCTTCATCGTTCTGATATTTTACTTTCGCTTTGTTTAAACTCCCTTTTTATTTCTCCGTTTCTTGTATGGTTGTGAGCCGCCTAGGGTCGCCCATGCTGAGAAAGGCAGCAAATAGATTTAATAATAACTGATGCCTCCAGTATGATCTGATGCATCCCCCCCCAGCCCAGATCATAGTAAAGCCACTGAAACCACTAGGATTGCCTCCGGGCCAATTGCCCCCCACCCTACCCCCAATTCTCCTCTCCCTCTTCCTGTCAGCCTCTAGAAGCAATGGACAGCCATCATCCCTCCTGCCCTGCCCGTCCACAAATGTGGGAGCGCATGGCTGGCACAGCTCGCATGTTGCATGCACAGGGACATGCAGGGAGAAGCCGGTGGTGGGCACAGAAAATCAGAAGAGGGGCAGAAAGGGTCCGCCTGGGATTATATTTACAGAGTGTAGCAAGAAAAACAAACAAAAGCACGTTAGTACGGCATTATGATTAATGTTGCTTTAGATTTAGTATAACTACATCCCTAGGAACCCCCGGTGACTCAGATGAAACAGATTGTCCAAACTCCAAATGGTCGATTTGGCTCCTTTGTCACCTGCTTGTTCTTTCTCTGTCCACCCTCCCCACCCCCACCCCAGCTACGGAGTACCACCTTGGTCTGCTGAAGGCCAAGCTTGCCAAGTACCGAGCTCAGCTTCTAGAGCCTTCCAAATCGGCTGCAGCCAAAGGGGAAGGCTTCGATGTGATGAAGTCGGGGGACGCCCGGGTGGCGCTGATCGGTTTCCCTTCTGTGGGTAAGGTCAGTGCCGAGCCGAGAACGTGGACTCTTTGGGGCATCTTCTTTGAAAACAAGTCCTGCTGCTTTCTAAACCTCTGCCTTCTCTTTCAGTCCACTTTCCTGAGTTTAATGACTTCCACGGCAAGTGAAGCAGCTTCCTACGAATTCACCACACTGACCTGCATTCCTGGAGTCATAGAGGTAAACGCACGTTTAACAGGTTCCCTCTTGCTGAATTAACCCAGAGCAGATACTGATGCTTCTTATGAATGTGTAGCTCACACAGGCTAGTTAAATTGGCACTCTGGTTCACGTGAGACGATCGCTTGATCCTTCATGCGGTGGGTTGCTTTCTGATCCCTCCCTGCCTCTTCTGATTTTTTCTTAATTTATGCGCAGTACAAAGGAGCCAATATCCAGCTTCTAGATCTTCCTGGGATCATTGAAGGAGCTGCTCAAGGTTGGAATTTCCTTCTGCTATCTGTCTGTCTGTCTGTCTGTCTGTCTGTTTGTTTGTTTGTTTGTTTGTTTGTTTGTTTGTTTGTCTTGTATGCCGCCCACTCCCGGAGGACTCCGGGCGGCTCACAAAAGACAAGGGAAAGGGGGGAACAAGACAAAGACAACATATTTTTAACTGCTAAATAGATCACGGGTTTGTTGTGGGGGAAATAAGAGGAGGGAGGCGTATTGCATATGTTCACTGCCTTGAGATACTGGCCAAAATAATAAAGGCGGGACAGGGAGAAATAAAAATAAATAAATAAGGAAGTCCTATTGTTGAGAAGTGTCAGATGTGGTGCGTGTGGGGAAGCTGCACTTGAACTGTTGTATGAGGAAGCAATCTTTATGTCAACTTCCAGAGACAGGGTTCTCTTTGGGTTGAACAGGTCAAAAAAGGAGCATGATCTCATCTTTGATGTCCTGATTCTTTGTCAGTTTCTCTATAAGAGTAAAAAAAAAAAGTAATTGTGTTTTTAGGGAAGGGCCGAGGACGCCAGGTGATTGCAGTGGCCCGGACCTCAGATGTCGTCATCATGATGCTGGACGCCACAAAGGGCGAAGTGCAGAGGTCAGCAGGAGGAGGTGGGGGGGGGCTTCTGAGGAGCAGAATGGTGTGGGGAGGGAGCTCGGTCCTTGGGGATTTTCTCCTTTGCCAGCCACCTTAGAAGGCAGCCTTCGTGTCTTCTCTGCACGTGGGCCAAATGTAAGGCTTGCTGCTTGCAATCAGGGCCTGCTCCTGCAAACATGCCTTTGGGCCAAAGGTCTGATTTCTCCTGCAGGGCTCTCTTGGAAAAGGAGCTAGAAACGGTGGGCATCAGGCTCAACAAAGAGAAGCCCAACATCTACTTCAAGGTGAGACGCAGAAAGTCTGAAAAACCCTGGTTTGCACTGTGGAAGGGAGTTAGCTTTGCCTGCTGGCGTCTCTAATTCAAGGAGGAAAGGGCTTGTCCAGATGGCCGGATTCCAACCTCCATCAGCCCCACAAATAACTCTGTATCCTAGTTCCAGACAACCGCAGAGAGCCAGTTTGGAGAAATCTGGAATCGGATGTTGTTCCAGGATTTTATTTGTCTTCCCACAACCTTAGATAGCAATAGCAATAGCAGTTAGACTTATATACCGCTTCATAGGGCTTTCAGCCCTCTCTAAGTGGTTTACAGAGTCAGCATATCGCCCCCAACTATCCGGGTTCTCATTTTACCCACCTCGGAAGGATGGAAGGCTGAGTCAACCTTGAGCCGGTGAGATTAGAACCGCTGAACTGCAGATAGTAGTCAGCTGAAGTGGCCTGCAGTACTGCACTCTACCCACTGCGCCACCTCGCCTCCTTGGGGCGGGGGGGGGGGATCCAGGCCAGGGAAATCATGAGACCATGTATCCGTTCACCTGTGATAGGTGTGACATTAAGGGACATTCCGGCATCTCCCTAACTGCCCCTCTGTCTTCCTTCCAGCCCAAAAAAGGGGGCGGCATCTCCTTCAACTCCACTGTGACCTTGACCCAGTGCTCGGAGAAGCTGGTGCAGCTTATCCTCCACGAATATAGTATCCTTTCTCCGCGTCCTCCAGTGGGAATGGTCTGCTCTTCTCCCCCAAGGACCCAGGATGTTAGCCCAATGCAACCCATGGGGGACATGAGCTTCAGGTTTGATTGATTTCTGAAGGGCAGTAGGTAACGTTGAACAAATCACTTCGCTTACAGCTTGCCTTACTGTAGTGGAATGTAGTCTGGATTCCCAGGTGGGAGGGGCTGCATTCCAGAGGCCGATGAGGCAGGGAAGCTTAGATAGTTTGGTTGGGAGGAAGAGGGGTGGTGGTGTTGATAAAGAGGTATGGAAAAGCAGGCCTGGGATTTGAATCCCAGGTGGGCTCTCTTCCTGTGGTCATAAGCGACGGGAGCCCCACGAAAGGTGATGTGCCCTTACCTCTCCCATCCTAAGAAATCTTCAACGCGGAGGTGCTCTTCAGGGAAGACTGTAGTGCAGATGAATTCATTGACGTGATTGTTGGCAACCGAGTGTACATGCCCTGCCTCTATGTGAGTAGCTTGCAAGAAACTTCTTTCTGTAACGAACGGGGTAATTGGTGCACAGTTTGCATAAAAAAAGTTTATTTTCCATTTTCATAGCATATAATCACATGTATACTATTACATAGTCAATATCATGTTGTATTGTTAAGTAATTACATCAGTTCATCTTACCATCAACTACCAAAGGAAAAAAAAGAGAAAAAAAACAGTTATTGGCTCTTCTGCTCTCCATACACCATATTTATACCTTATCCGACACTTTCTTCCCCCTCTCTCCTCCCCCTTTCTACATCCTTTCTTCCCTCCATCCTTTTCTACTCTACTTCCCCTTCCTTTCTCCTTCTCCTCTCTCCCCTTACCACTCCTCCTTATACACCTCATCTTCCCCAATTGGTGCGCAGTTCGAATGAAGTGGAGACATTCTTTGCCCTTCCTGTTCCAGTGTGGCAGGCGTCCAGATAAGCTACGTTTGGGGACTTAAAAAATTGCTCTGATCTGAAGCGATCAAGTTCCCAGCACTCCCTTTGATGAAAAATCCTTCCGCTGATTATTTTTCCTTCCCAATAGCAATAGCACTTAGACCTATATATTGCTTTATAGTGCTTTACAGCCCTCTCAAAGCGGTTTACAGAGTCAGTCTCTGGGTCCTCATTTTTACCAACCTCAGAGGGACGGAAGGCTGAGTCAACCTTGAGCCTGGTGAGATTCAAACTGCCAAATTGCAGGCAGCCGGCAGTCAGCAGGAGTAGCCTGCAGTACTGCACTCTAACCAGTGCGCCACCGCAGCTCATAAATAAAATGAATTGTCCCGGAACATTTCTCCGCCTGGGGTGTCAGGACTTATAATTATGATCCCCAGTGGCAAGATGAGAAGCCAATAAATCTAATAAATAAATAGCATTTTAGAAACTCTGTGTGAGAGATGGGAGTGGAATCAACATCAGGATGTGATGTGTATCTTTTTTCCCCCCCTCCCTTCTCGTTGTCTTAATTTAGGTTTATAACAAAATTGACCAGATCTCCATGGAAGAGGTGGACCGCCTGGCTCGGAGGCCCCATAGCGTGGTGATTAGGTAAGGGGAAAACACACACACACACCCCAAGCCCTGCGCATAATGTGAGTTATCACTATATCCATTGATGGTTGTGATTTCCCAGCTGTGGCATGAAGCTGAATTTGGAGTACCTGCTGGAAACGCTGTGGGAATACCTGGCTCTCACCTGCATCTACACAAAGAAAAGAGGCCGTGAGTAACGACCGGGGAACAACCGAGGAAGCTCGGTCGTGCCTGAGGATGAAGGGGAGGTTGGGAAGGCCACGATGGGTAGTGAGTTAGAAGCCAAGCGTTTCATTTTCCTCTCCTTCCCTCGCCGAAAAATGCTCGTTCCTTGCAGAGAGACCTGATTTTTCAGATGCGATAATTCTGCGAAAGGGGGCCTCTGTACAGCATGTGGTAAGTCCTTAGAAGCGACCTCCGGAAGGGCCTTGTGGCTGGGTCTGCTGGGGGTTGAAATCCCCTTGTCTTCGTAAATATGTTTTATTTTCATTTTTCATTTCATACGGTCACATATATACGGTGCATAACTGGGGCCATATAACATTGAACAATAAACACAGCCATTCCTCTTGTCAACAACACCCCCCAAAATACAAACCCAATGTACCACTTCGACCCTCCATACACCCTTTCTTTCGCCCCCCTCCATCATTCCCTCCATCATTCCCCTCTACCCTACTTCCCCTCCCCCTCTATCACTCCTCTCTCCCAATACGCTCCCTCCCTTCCATCTCACCCTCCCTCCGATCCTCTCTCCCGCCCTCTCTACCCCTCTTTCTTCTTTCCTTCTACTCCCTTTGGTGTATTTCTACTATCTATCAATATATTCAGCTTCCCCTTGTCTGAAGGGTGTCCCAAGGGGAGACGGCCAGGCGAAGCCATCGGATAGGGTTGTGGGAACTCGGCTGTTATGATGGCTGGATCTTTGGCGTGTGTGGGGGATGCTTTGATCGGGGGTACACGAGGCCCCCTTCTCGCCTACCTGACCTTTCCCCCCTTTCAGTGCCATCGGATTCACCGGACGTTAGCCGACCAGTTCAAGTACGCCCTTGTGTGGGTAAGTGTTTGCCGAAGAAGGAGGGGGCAGCCTGGTCTTTTATTCGTAGCAGCAGACCCAGGGCCAGAAGGAGGGTCTCAAGCCTGGCCTTGGATATCTAGAGGAACAGTCAAGGGCGCAGTAACATTCCTGGGCGTTGAAGTCCACTCCTTTTAAAAGTGGCCTTGGCTGAGGAATGCTGCCTTATTGGATATCGGCTTGTTTCAGAGATCCTTCGCTCTGTGTCTCCCAAACTTCTCTCTCTGCCTCCCAAGGGAACCAGCACGAAGTACAGCCCCCAGCGCGTGGGGCTCAGCCACATGGTGGAGCACGAAGACGTCATCCAAGTGGTGAAGAAGTAACCGCCCGTCCCTGGCTCCCCTCTGTAGCGTTTCCGCGCAGCTTAGCTGCAAAGTGTGTAAGAACTCGGCTGCCCCACCCGGCCCAAGGAGGCGGGGCAGGGAGGACGCTTTGCCCCCCCCAATCCCAGGAAGGAAGGAGAGGAGATGCAGCCACGGAGGGGGAGAAGGCCCAGAAGGACCAGGGTTCTCCTCCTGCGTGGGAACCCGGTTTAAGTGGCGCCTGTCGTTCAGGGTCCTCCGATGGGAGATGACTCGAGACTGCATGATCGTAGCCGCCTGGCTACCTCTGGCCTCAGACTTGTGACCTGGGGAGTCAGATGTCGGATCGCGAGTGAGGAACTTGCCTTCCTCCCGTCAGAACTCAGCCTTGCCACCTCTTCTCTGCGGACAGGAAGGAAGGATCCGCCCGTGGGTGGGAGCCCTCCTCCTCCCTCCCCGTTTCACCAGGTCGTCTCCTGATATCCCACAGCCCAGCCCCAGACTTCGGCTCCGGACCCACCCACCCGACCCCCCGGCCCCCTCCTCCCTTCTTCTGCTCAAATAAAGGATGCTCCCCACGTCTCTTTGGAACTTCTCAAATGTTCACGCAGCACTTCCTTGGGTTGCTCTCAACACCAGATGGACCTTCAGCGCTTCTCCCCCCCCCCCCCCCTCCCAAGCCGTGAGCTACAGGGCTGTTGTCCGCTGGTCACTCCGGCTGGGGATGATGCGTGCGCCAATAGCCTTTAAAACATCTGGTTGAGAGTTCCTTGTGATTGTTTAAGCGGCCCTTCGCTCTGATCATCGCAGCACAGCTGGTTCGGCTAAGCTCTGCCCCTTGTTTGGATGGCTTTGGTATCCAGTTTTTTAATTCCTCAACTGAAATAGAATAGACTAGAAGAATAGAATAGAAGAATAGAATAGAATAGTAGAATAGAATAGAAGAATAGAACAGAACAGAAAATAGAATAGAGGAGAATAGAATGAGGAATAGAATAGGATTATTGGTCAAGTGTGATTGGACACACAAGGAATTTGTCTCTGGGGCAGATGCTCTCAGTGGACATAAAAAGTTGTTGGTCGTTTGGGTCAGGAATGAGCCGAGGTGGCGCAGTGGTTAGGGTGCAGCACTGCAGGCCACTTTAGCTGACTGTTATCTGCAGTTCAGCGGTTCAAATCTCACCGGCTCAGGGTTGACTCAGCCTTCCATCCTTCCGAGGTGGGTGAAATGAGGACCCGGATTGTTGTTGGGGGCAATATGCTGACTCTGTAAACCGCTTAGAGAGGGCTGAAAGCCCTATGAAGCGGTATATAAGTCTAACTGCTATTGCTATAATGAGAAGCTGCTGGGTCTCCAGATGTTGATGAGCCGGCATGCCTGAGTCGTAATTCATCCCTTTTGCTGGATTGCTTTCTTACTGCCAGCAACCGCTCGGTTGTTCGTGATGGAGAGGAAAGATAGAGGGACCAAGGGGGTGGAGGAAAGTGAGTGGGGTGCCTCTCCCATCATAACCAGTCTGGATTCTCCCATTGGTGGGAACATCCAAAGGTCTCTCTTTTTTTAATAGATGGGAAACATGAGCTTCAGTTCTTCTCTCTGCTTGGAAAAACTTTGGTTTCCTAGGAAGAGGAGCTGATCTGAATTGCTGGCTGTTACCGTGGCTTTCCCAGGCATTTGGGGCGTTGCGGAGGGGGGATGCAACCTGGCCTACTTGCTGGGCGCCTGCTTCCCCCACAGCTTGTTCTGCCTTTTCCAGGTTGGGGTGGGGGGGTTCTTATCCCAGTCCACAATGCGTCCCCAGAAAGGCTGGATCCTCAAATCTCCCCCTTTTGGGTGGTAAGAGACTCTGAGCACCAACCTTCCTTTCTGTGCCATCAGATGCTTTCTGGGTGTTTGAAGCGGCATCAATTCATTCGACTCCCAGCTTTCATGCCAGCCCCCCTCCCCAGAAAAAGAGATTTCTGCTGCAGCTGCGAATGAGTCCAAAAAGATGGGGAAAAAGACCATTAAAACCCACCGAAGGAAATGTGTGGGGAGACAGTTCCAATCTCTCTCGGTGGCCTTGTGAGATCGGTCCCAAACCTGCCCCGAGTGGGTTGGGAGTTTGGGGTGGTGCAGAAAGCAAAGTGGGCCCCACCTCCTGGGCATTGAGGCAGCCCCCGCTGCAGCCCCACTCCTGCCCTTCTGCGAATGCTTCCAGGGAAAGGCCTCCCCCTCCTGCCAGCTCTCCCCGTCCAGCCGCCACAAGGGAAGAATAGGTGCCATCAAATATGCATGCAGCCGGCAGCTGCCCAGCAGCCAGGGCGGGCGGTCACTGGGCGAGTTGCTGACCTTCCAGGCCTGTCCCTTGGAGCGAGGGGATGGCGTCGCCTGTCCTCCTGAGGGGTTAGTCCGTTGCGACAGCAGAGGACAAGGGGGGGAAGCGGGCAGCCCCTGGCCAGGTAAGTGGGCCACGGCATCTGATTGCTTTCCATTTGCTCTGGCTCTGGTTTAATCTGCAAAACGGCCATCAGCTGCTTGATCGCAGACTTGCTTTCAGTTCATTGGTAGCCAGGTCTTGGGGTAGGGAAGGGCTAGGCTTGTCCTCCCTTCTGAAGCCCTCACGACCTCCCTGGGAGGTAGGCTGGGATGGAAGAATGCGGTTGCGGGGCGTGTGTGGAAGGCTCAAGTTTTTTTCTCCGAGGGTTTGCAAATCTGGAGGGTGAGCTGCTACCTTTTGTCTGCTCCTTCAATGGGTCATGTTGTGCTCCGGTTAGCCCACCTCACAGGGTGGTTGTGGGAGTCATAAAGATGCCCCCCCCCCATTTGTAAGAGCGAAGCAGAAAACTTTTGAGCCTCGCTCCGGAGGAAGCAGCTTTGAAATTAAGCCCCGGTTTTGGGGAAACCTTCAAAGCTAGAAATGGGACAAGGGAGGTGGTTTGAAACAACGATACAAACCTGAAGCCTCGCAGGTAGGATTTCGGGGGGCTCTGTTAAACACTGAAGTTTCTAGTCCTCTGCAATGAATCTCCTCTCTAGCCTGACCTCTGCTTTAAAAGTGCACCAGGAAGAGAAGACGGGGAATCTTCTCTATTCTCTGTGGTTTTTCTTTTCCTTCTGTAAGAGTTTCGGTCATGCCATCCAAAGGTAGGATTTCAGGGGCTCTGTTAAAAACTGAAGTTTCTAGTCCTCTGCAATGAATCTCCTCTCTAGCCTGACCTCTGCTGGACCAGGAAGAGAAGACGGGGAACCTTCTCTATTCTCTGTGGTTTTTCTTTTCCTTCTGTAAGAGTTTCGGTCATGCCATCCAAATATAACCAGGCATGTTTGTGCCCACTGCCCTGTCCGGTTTGAAAAGGTGCCAGCAGCTGCCCTGCCCCAGAATTTGTAGCAGATTTTGGAGGGCACTGAGCCCCCCAGTAAGGGGTCCAACCAACCCCCCTTCCTAAACCCAGCAGGAATTTAAAAAGAGGTGCTAACTCAAGCTGTGTGCCCGTCTTCCTGTTGGTGGCGGGCAGATGGAGAAGAGAGAAAGGTGAGCCTCTCCCTGCCAGCTGCCCGGCAGAGGGGCTGGTGCCCTTCCATTGTCCCTTTGATTTACGTCTCTCGGGCATGACGTCCGAGGCCTGGAGCCGGGGGGGGGGGGGAGTGGATCTCCCATGGGGAGACGGGAAGCAGCAGTTGGCAAGGCTCTCGGTTAGAGATGGCAACTTCCCGTCGGTGTGGAGTGGCACTGGGGTGCCGATGGCACCGGGCATCTTCAAATTGATTTGTGCAGGACTTGGGAAAGCCCTCGCATTGGCCGAGCTGGGAGCGAGGGGCCGACGTTTTGCCACGCCATGCCAAAACCAGGGTGCAGGAGGGCTCGGGACTGACCCTTGCAGTGGGTGACATCCAGGGGGCAGCCACTGATGGTGTCCAATCCAAAAGGTAAGCCCCCCCCCCTTTGGCAAACTGATCTGGGGTCCTTCCATGCATCTCTTGCACGTCGCATTTAAGTTCTACCCCCCACTCCCCCGTTGGGGTTTGATTGGTGAAGCCGAGGAGTTTGCAAAGAGCCAGAGGTGCACATCTGGATTTCAGCAGGAGCCCCCCCCCCCCGAGAGATTGGGCCACCATTTGCCTGAAATGCAGTAGGGTTCCCTACTTCGGCAAAGGGTCAGACTAGAAGACCTCCAAGGTCCCCTTCCAGCTTCGCTACCTCTCTTCTCAGCCTCACAGTTTCCCCGCCCTGGTCAGTTTCTCCTCCTGAAGTCTGCAGATCATCCTATTCCCTTGCCTTTGAAAGTAGGACAGAGGTTGGAATCGACTGGGGAACAGAACTGGAGATGCTCCGAAAAATGACAGCCCGTGTCGGTGGGATCAAAACTCTGTGTGTGTGTGTGTGTGTGAGAGAGAGAGAGAGAGAGAGAGACAGAGATCATGCCATTGTGGCTGCCATCTTGACCCTACCTTGCCAACAGCCCTGTCCCTCCCATCCCTGGATTGCATGCCCTTCATCCCTCCGAGCCCCATCCTAGTGTTGCGTTGAAGAGCTGTTTCTGTAACTCTTCCCAAGGCCTGCCACAAATACAAGTTTCAATTTTTTTAAAAATGCCTTCGTATATCAAAATGGAAAGGTCATCCTCTGAAGAGGAGAATATGTAAACACAACAACGGAAAGAGTGGATGGAGGGAGGAGTAGAAGGAAAGATAGGAAGGAGAGGGGAAAGGAGAGGAATAGGAGAAAGGGAAAGGCAGAGGAAGAATGGGAGGGAATGTAAGAGTAGGAAAGAGGGGAGGAATGGGAAGAAGAGGGGAAGGGTAAAGGGGAGGAAGGGGAAGGAGAGAAGGGAAAGGAGAGGAGGAAGGAAGGAAGGAGAGAAGAAAGAGAAGAAAGGGGGTAGGAGGGAGGGAAGGAGGGAAGGAAGGAAGAAGAGAAGGAGAAGAATGGAGGGAAGGAAGAAGAGGAGAGAAGAAAGGAGGGAAGGAAGGGAATGTAGGAGAGAAGGAAGGGGGAAAGGAAGGAGAGAAGGAGAAAAGAAAGGAGGGAAGGAGGGAAGGAAGGAGGGAGGAAAGGAAGGGGAGTAGGAGAGAAGAAACGAGGGAAGGAAAGAGGGAGGGAGGGAAGAAGAAGTAGGACCATTGTAAGATAAAATGGATCTATGGGATGTTAAAAAAGCAATCTTCAAGTATATTGTTAACAGGGAAAAATTGTTATAAATACATATTATTAATAACAGTTATGAGATCATATAATTGTGAATGTATATATGAAATTGATAAAATAAAATATTAATTTAAAAAAAGGAAAGGTATTGCATATATTTGTGAATATCGATGCAAGTTACGACTAAAAGGTATGATGTACATATATGAATAATTATACAATATATAGAATAGTAATTGGAAAGAAAGAAAATGGAAATAGCCACGATGTAAACATGAGTGATTCCGACACTGGATCTGTAAAAAATGGAAATGGGGTGTAGGCGTTGAAATAAGTTTAACAAAAGTAATTTTTTAAAAGTGCCACCCTGTGTGCACACGCAGCCTCCTCCTGCTCACCTGTCACAGGTGTGTAATTGCACCCAGGTTCCTTCAGCTTATCTTGCAGTGCGGCTGGACTCTTTCCCAGACATCTGGGGATTCAAATACCTCCTGAAGGGCCGCGAGGAGATAAGGTGACTCCTGGCAGAGTCCATTTTGCTTCTGAAGCAGCTGCCTTGAAGGGAGGGCTGCAGAAATGATCTCCCCATTTCCCCAGCCCCCCAAAAAGACCCCTTCCTGACATTTCTTTAAGCACAGCTGCATTCTTTCCAGAAAGAGGTCGATTATTCCTTTCGTCGCCACGATTAAAAAGAGAGAAGGAAAGAGAGCAAGAGAAGTGATTTTAGTTTCCCTTCGGATCCAGCTGAGCGGTCCGTAGGCTCATTCCAGATTCTGATTTCTAGTTCTATCACTTTAAAACAGCATTTAAGCCAAGGTGATTTTTTAAAAAAAGGAGCCAGATTGGTGAAAGGGGGCTCGTCCCCCTTCCGTCCTTCTCTCTCCTTTGGAGGACCCTCGGCCTGGAGATGGACTGGTCCATTTACATTATTCATACGGACTGTCCTGTCGAGCACCCGAGAGATACGGTTACATTGCCAGCTCCACATCAAGAGCTACATCTTCGCTTTCCTCCCAGCTCCTTGCAGGAAACACACTGGGGGGGTGGGTGGGGGGAGAAGGATGGGAAGCTCCCAGCCAGTGCTGTGTCCGAGATCAACCTTCACTGCTGGTCATAGAAGACCCTCCTCTAGGTCTCAAGTTTTTGAGGAAGACTGTTGAGGTCCACCACCTTCAGTAGCCGAGGCCAAGGACAGATGTTGGCAGGCCCACAAGGACTTGGTCCAGCTTCCTCCACGGGTAAATAAGGCAGAATCTTCTCTCTACGTAACTCTGAAATACGTAATTGCTGAAAACAGGACAAGTGAAGGGAAACAAGAGATCTTTAGAGCTCCACAGCGTGGTTTTCAGTCTTCAAAGAGGTCACAGAAAGCGTTGCTGTCCGAAATCTTCTGGCTTCTTCATTATGTTTGCTTCCTCCTCTCTGTTCCTGCATGGACAAAATTTTACTGAGCTTCCCCAGGAGGGGATGAAGTCAAGGAGAGTATGAACATCCTTCAAAGGCTCCTCGGAAATGGCTAAGAAAGGAAAAGAGGACAAAGGGAAAAATGCCCGAAAGGGGAAGAAGGAGCCTGTTGCTCAGCTGGACGAAGGGTCAGATTCTGACATGGAAAAGAGGAACGCTGAAGAAAGCGAGATGGACAGCGAGCTGGTGGAGGGAGAGGAGGCGGAGAATGAAGATGACCCGAAGAAGAAGAAGGGGAAGGACAAGAAAGGCGTGGTCAAGAAGGCAGGCAAAGGGAAGAAGGGGCAGCTGGACGAGAAAGAGGTCCAAGACCTTCCTGCCAAGACCAAGAGGCAGCTCAAAGGAGCCTCCAAGCTGGTCATGGGCCTGGCAACAGAGGACCCCAAGAAGAAGGTGGCCAAGAAGGAACACGCCAAAGCCCAGCTGAAGGGAGCCACAAAGGCCATGGCCATGGCCAAGAAAGAGGCAGTGGCCCCACCCAAGAAGAGGCGGAGCTTGAAAAGCACCTCCAAACTCTTCATGGGCGTCAAAGGGATGGGTCCTCAGAAGAGCACCAAGAAGAGCCAGTTCAAGAACACCTCGCGCTTCTTCTGGGGCCTGAAGAAGTACAGCACCAAGAGGAAGAAGAACAAGAAGAACAAGGGGGTGCTGAAGTCCACCTCCAACCTGATGATGCGCTTCAAATCTCTTGGAAAGAAGAAGGAGAAGAAAGAGGGAGCTTCTGGCAAGGAGACCAAGAAGTCCTCCTTCATGCTGATCCGGTTGGGAGGCAGGAAGTCAGAAGAACACCAGAGTAAAGGAGGGAGTTTCTTCAGCAACCTCTTCCAGAGGAAGAAGGCAAATCAGAACTTTAAATCCCAGGCCCAGGTGGTCAGCAAGGTGGCTGCGGTCACCAACTGGCTGACCCGGAAATTCTTGAGCAAACGTAGCAGAACCAGATATGACAAACGAGCAACTGACGACTCTTGGCTAGCCAAGATTGGAGCCAGGAAATTGCCTTTCCCTTCAGAAGATGAAGTCTTGAGACACCGAGCGAATATGAGAAGAGTCCCTGGAGCCAATAAATGTACCTGTTCCGGCCAATACTCTGAGGAATTTGGCCAGTGGGACCACCTGGATTCCGCCGCCTTACAAGATCACTGTGATGATTATGAAGAAGAAGGTGGTGGTTATGATGTCCAGTCCCCTTTCAAGTATGGCTTTTCTGGTTATAACCAGGATTGTTACGGGAGGGTGGAAGAAGAATATGGGCCTTATGATGAAGACTACGATGAGCAGGACCCTTACCGGTGCCACCCCCAAGAATATGGGCCGCCTTTCCATTATCCATCTTATGAACCTTATGAGGACTTCAGCAGTGATTATGAAGGGGAAGGTGGCCCACATTGGGCTGGAGAACTGGAACACCCCGAGGAGGAGGAGGAGGAGGAGGAAGAGGAGGAGGATGCTTACTGTCAACAAGACATGAATGACAGTGACCAAGAATGGGTCTCCCAGTCTTCATACAACCCATACGCTTGTCTGTTGGATGACATTGCTGAGATGGAAGAAGCCGACAGAGCTGAGCCTGAGCCAGAAGATGTCCCCGTTGTTTTCTCCCGTTCTTCTGTGTTTGAACGAGGGGTGGCAGGGAAGACGGTTGCAAGGGGACCCTTGAACAGGAAGCTTTTCCCGAGGCCCCAAGTGAAGCTGTTCGGGAGGGAGAAGCTTGATGTCCCTCTGCCCCCTGCCCCACAGATCTCTATGGCTTATTTGGATCCCGAGGAGGAAGGCATCCCTGAGGAGGAAGAGCAGGAGCCTCTAATTTCTCCATTTGCCCAGTTTGATGGTCAGTATCCGGAGCCTTCTGGGTGTCGAGAGACTTTTTCAGAGTTGCTCCCTGCGAGGAAGCTTCAGAGGCCTCACCGGACCAACTTGGGTGGAAGGAACTGGGCTCAGGATCCAAATCACTTGAAGCCTCCTCTTTCTCCAAGAGAATGCGGGAGTCCCCTCGGACAGTTCCTGCAACAATCCATCTCTCAGCCAAGACCGATTCTGAAGCACCACGGGAACCGGAGAAGGAACCAACCAGGCACAGGTGAGCCCAACAAAAGAACTCTGTCTCCGCGGTTTGGGAAGGAGGGTCCTCTGGAGTCATCTTCTCCTCCACCCCCAAGGATGCCTTTAGAAAAACCAAGTCCCACCTTCACCCACAGCTCCGTCAAGCAGCTTAGGGGTCCAGGGAAAAGCCACACTATTTTCGCACCTTCTCACACCGCAGTAGCAATGCAGGATGGTCTTCACCAAGAGTTGCAAAGCACTCTCCGGTCAACTTTCAATAGAAAGCCACAGCAAGACCTCAGGTTTTCCCAGAGGAGCACCTCGTGGTCCACAACCGGACATCAAAATCCTTCCCTCAAGGGTAGGAGTCCCCATAACCATGTGTTTTCTCCTTCTCCGAGAACAGCCAAAGAAAACCGGGTGTCATCAGGGGGGCGCAGGACAACCACAAGGGAAAACTCATCCAAGGACGACTCTTTCCAGACCCCTCCTTCCCTTCACCCATCAGCACACAAGCGTCTGGGAAGTCAGCGCAGCCTCTCATCTTCTAGCTTAGCATCTGTTAAAAGCCTGACGGACACCCCTTTCAGTCGCTCATTATTTCATACCTCCAGCACTCCAGAGTTTCTAGGTTCGGCCAGAAATAGGACCTCTGGAAGGTCTGTCCCACAAGAATCCCATCATCCCACCAGGAGGAGTTTGAAGGCTCCTCCATCACCTCAACCATCCCTTAGGCGTTTTGGATCTCCTCCCATTCCAGGCCACTTACAACCAACCAGGGCAGTTCATCAGGCATCAATGGACGCTTCGGGAAGCCTCCCCCAGGCTTGGAGCAGGCAGGCCGAGCCCCCAACGAAAGCAGTGAAGCCATTAATGAGAAACCAGCATTTGAGGCAGTTTGGCCACCACTCCCCAGTTTTATCTGCTAGGGGTTCTCCTCACATGCTGTCTCATCAAGGAAGCCACAGAATCAGAATCCGGGAGTCACCCCAAGGCTCATCACTGTATGCCCAACTGCCCTTTGAAATGGGTAGACCAAAGGAAGCTCAGCCCCAGGGCCAGCCCAGGTGGCTCTGTGCCTCAGAAGAAGAAACAGCAACGCCTTGGAGTTCCTCACCCAAGATGGGAGCTACCAGAAGCTCGAGAAATGGTTTTGACTTGCCCCAATCGCCCCTTCAAACTCCAAGCCGCCGGAAGGACTTCCTTCAGCGCATAGGTCAGCCTCTGGCTGGAATGGTTCAGCCTGCTTCTTCCGTTCAGTTCCTTCCTGGAGAAAGAAGACGACATTTAGAAGAGGAGAATCCGTATCTTGAGGAGTTTGGTCCAGAAGAGGCTCAAGCTTTCTCAAGGCAGCCGTTTCCCCAGCATTCTCCAGCTGCTGTGGCCTCAATGAAGCAGAAGACAGAGGCCAGGTCTGTCAGGTCCTCTACTCCTAAAGAGGCCCGTAAGCTCTCGGGTGGGCATTTCTCCTGCACCGTCCCTGGTGATCATCGTGGCAGTTTGAGGAGGCCCAATCTCAGCCCCATGTCTCAGAGAACAGTTTCGTTCCAAAGACCCTACACTTTGGAGGAAGAAGGCTCCCCTTCGGCCAGACCGCCCTCCGTTCGCAGCCAGTATAACAAGCCGAGG
Organism: Thamnophis sirtalis; assembly: GCF_051295495.1. NCBI lineage: Eukaryota > Metazoa > Chordata > Lepidosauria > Squamata > Natricidae > Thamnophis > Thamnophis sirtalis. The sequence continues at coordinate 1,339,509 of NW_028261394.1, read as the reverse complement.
AGACCAGATTTTGCCCACGGACCTCCTGAGCTTCTTGAACACGACGTGGAAGGAGGCATAGGGAGATACGCCGTGGTGATGCCCCAAGTCCAACCGATGGGTCCTTGGAGAAGATCCCGGAGGCAGAAACAGCCGTGGTCCGAGTATCACACAGTGAGCGTTCGTGAGATGCCGAACGGTTGGGCCTCGGAGAAGCTCTTCCAGCAGCCTCCAGCGGAGAGTTTTAGGGCTCAGGGGGCTCATCGTGGGGGAGGAAGAGGAAGAGGGAATGGAGTGTTCTGGTACCTGACGCGGGGAGCCTCTGGGCCCAAGAGTCAATATGGAGAAACCAGCCAGAACTGGCAATGCAAGGTAATTGAAAGGGTCCCACTCTGCTGGATATTGAAGAGGGTCCGAGGGAGGCAGAACCTGGGGGCGGGGGGGAGTGAGAATTGGAAAAGTTTTTATTTTATTCTCTTACATACAATTATAGGTATACATTCACATATTTCTTCTTCTTCTTTACATCTGTCATTCTTATACATTTGTTATTCCATTTAAAAGGTTATAATATACAGTTTGGGTTGCTTTGTTTACCATCCCTTGTTTTAACACCACCTTATTTTCCCTTTCTTTTCTCCCTCCCTCCCTTCTCTACTTCCTTCCTTCCTCCTCTCCTTCCCCTTCCTTCTTCCCTTACCTCCCCCCTACTCCTACTCTTCCTCTTCCCATTCCTATCCTCTCTCCTTCTCCCTTCCATCTTCCTCTCCTCTATCTTCCTTCCCTCCTCTTCTCCTCTTCTCCTCCTCTCTCCCTTTCTTTTCTATTGTTATAGGTCCTTTTTTTCTCCCTCCCTCCCTTCTCTACTTCCTTCCTTCCTCCTCTCCTTCCCCTTCCTTCTTCCCTTACCTCTCCCCTACTCCTACTCTTCCTCGTCCCCCTCCTACTCTCTCTCCTTCTCTTCCTCTCCCACCCTCCTCTCCTCCCTTCTTTCTTCCCTCCTCTTCCTCTCATCCTCTCCCCCTTTCTTTTTCTGTTGTTATAGGTGTCTCTTTCAAATCTCAATTTATGTTTTCTTGGGATGGATTTTTCCGCAAACCCAAATATAATTTGGTATCATTTCTTATTCCCGTTCCTTCTTCCCTTGCCCCTCCCCTACTCCTCTCTTCTTCTCCCCCTTCCTGCCCTCTCTCCTTCTCTTTCTATCTCTTCTGGCCTTCCTCTCCTTTTCTCTTTTCTCCTTCCCTCCTCTTCCTCTCATCCTCTCCCTCTTTCTTTTTCTGTTGTTGTAGGTGTCTCTTTCAAATCTCAATTTATGTTTTCTTGGGGTGATATTTCCACAAACTCAAATATGGTTTAGCATTGTTTCTTATTCCCTTCCCTTCGCTAATCTACCCTAACTACGTTTTCTCATCGTTTATATCTCACCCTTGAATATATACTTGTACATTTAGTCCTTTCTTTTCTGTTTTCGGAGGGGGGGAGTGAGAATTAGAGGAGGCCCTTTTGAGTTCAATTCCTCTTGAGCTTCTGAGTCATCCAATGGGATGCAGGTGCCCCAACAGAGATCAACCCATCCAAGGGGATCTGTAACCTTGTGGATTCATCCAGTGTGGCTGAGAGTCTAGTGTGGCATAGCAAGAACCAACCAGCCTCACCAGACATCCCCACTTCTCAGGAGTGGACCCATCGCAGCATTTCACTCCCATGAAATAGAAAAGAGAGGGAAACAAGGACGCTCCTAGCAAATGGTGGCTTTTCCCTTGGTTGAACACAAATGGTTTTAGCCTTGGCTGTGCTCCATTTAGGGGAGTCGAGCCTTTGGCGAGTTCCTCAGATGCCCGGCAGTTTCTTTAAGACAAGGTTAACGTTATCCATCATCCACGGGGACAGACAGACGTTCCACAGGAAAGTGGGGGAGATCCTGAGGTCCCTTCTTGATCTGATGCAACCCAGGGAAAGTGGGGAGGAGGCCACTGACTTTAGGAAGGCAAGCTTCCTCAGTGTTTCTCTCTCTCTCACACACACAAACAATTGTTTGTCTCCACATCTCCAACCTTCTCCTTTGAAAAAAAGCTCAAACGCAAAGTTGGCTTGGTCCGATTAAAGAGGAGCTGGCAGGGGAAACATAGCAATAGCAATAGCAGTTAGACTTGTATACCGCTTCATAGGGCTTTCAGCCCTCTCTAAGCGGTTTTACAGAGTCAGCATATTGCCCCCAACAACAATCCGGGTCCTCATTTTACCCACCTCGGAAGGATGGAAGGCTGAGTCAACCCTGAGCCGGTGAGATTTGAACAGCCGAAGTGCAGAACTGCAGTCAGCTGAAGTAGCCTGCAGTGCTGCACTCTAACCACTGCGCCACCTCGGCTCTGCAAGGCAGCCTCTCTGCTCCGCTCTGGGGGAATCCACACAATGCCCGAGAATCAAAGACACCCATCCTGGCCGGTCTGTGTGTGTGTGTGTGTGTGTGTGTGTGTGTGCATAATATTCCCTTGTAACCAAAGGACAATATGCATAGGGGAGGACACTGAGCCGAGTTGGAACCGGAGGGGAGAATTAATTAGAAGCAGCTACCTGATTCCTCTCTCCTGAGTAATGGAGTGAGTCACTGTTTAATAGCCACTCCACCATGACATCCAACTCAGGTGCGTTTATCACTGTCAAGAGGTGGCCTTTGCAGATGCAGAAGGAAAGCCAGGCGCCGCTTGCAAACCCCCAACCTTTTCCTAGGTGGAAAGGACAGCAGGGTGGGCAGGAGAAACAGGCTGGAAGGAGGGGTGGGTTTCAGCCTAAGTCAGACCTTTCCCCATGCCATGAAATGCCTTCCGTGAGCTGCTGCCAGCTCTCAGCTGAATCCACCTCTGGGGTTGCTTGGGGGGGGGGATTCAAAGAGGGACGGGGAGATTTGGGGAGGCTCTCTTGACCTTCTCCTGGTCTTTCCACCAACTTCTAGATGCACTGCATTCACAATTTGCAATCGGCAACCAACCCAGGAGAGGCGAGCTATGACGCTGTGGATGACTTGACCCAACTAGAGTAAGTATTTGAAGGATGGGTTCTTGTTGGAGACAAAGGGGTGTCCTGTCCACCCCCGAGAGATAAGAGAGCTGTCTTGCTCAAACCTGGCAACCTGAAGATGGGTGAACTTCAAGGCCCACAATCCCCCAGCCAGCACAGACACAGAGAGATACATCCCCCCCACCCCCAGGCCATGTATATCTTAATGGAAGTTCTTTTTCTGTTCAGCTCCTCTTGTAGTGTTTTGGGGTGGGCCAAAATTAAACAAAAGATGTATGAAAAGAAGGGAAGACCACTTACGGGAGCATCTTCCACACTGGGCCGATTGAGTCCTCCTTACTAATCTCTCTACTCGTGTGTAGAGTGCGGCCTTTTTTTCATCATACACCTGAGCCAGGTGGGTCTTAGAACCCTGCTACCTACTAGTTTAACAGGAAGCAAAGCTTCCTCTCTCCTGTGTCTCTTCATCCCGTACCTTTATCACAGTGTTTCTCAACCTTGGCAACTTGAAGACGTCTGGACTTCAACTCCCAGAATTCCCCAGCCAGCATTCGCTGGCTGGGGAATTCTGGGAGTTGAAGTCCGGACATCTTCAAGTTGCCAAGGTTGAGAAACACTGTCCTAACCACTGCTGGGGAATTCTGGGAGTTGAAGTCCAGACGTCTTCAAGTTGCCAAGGTTGAGAAACACTGCTTTATCAGATTTGCTCTGCGGAACTCCCCATGTCAAGATGTATTTCCCCCTCTTAAGGTTGTGTTGTGTCCAGCCGTGTTTGTTCTTTATGCCACAGAGACCTCCAGGAAAGCGTGATCCTTCGCAACATCCAAAGGAGGTTTGAGCGGGGGCAGATCTATGTGAGTTGGCTCTTTTCACTTTTGCTCCCCGGGCTTCGAAACCATCGAAAGAATCTCCCAGAGGGAGATCGGGAGGGTCTGGCTTCAAACCCAGCTAAGCCACGAGATCTCCTAGGAGGGCCAGGCTTGGTCTTCCTCACAGCCTCGTAGGGATGGTGACCAAGGTGGAAGAGAAGTAGAGAATTTGGCACCTGGCTGGTGGCCTCCTTTTTCCTTCAAGAAGAAAAGACTCAGCGGCAAAATATAGGTGTTGAATTGAAAAGTTCTGGTAGGGTTTTTAAATATGACTTTCCTTCTGTAAGTTCTCACCCTATATTTTGCAATGTCTGTTCATAAAGCATAGGGATTGGCCTAGTTCAGAGTAAACCAGGAGTTTATTCTGTGGGGATTCTATGGGGCATGAAGTTATGATGTTTGGATTCACCCAGAGCACTAAGTCCTCTAGAATGTTGTGTTTTTTGCTTTCCCTAACATGTGTTCTGTGTGTGTGTGTGTGTCTGTCTGTCTATCTCTCTGTATCTATCTATCTATCTATCTATCTATCTATCTATCTATCTATCTATCTATCTATCTATCTATCATCCATCCATCCATCCATCTCTCCCTCCCTCCCTCCCTCTCTCTCTCTCTCTCTCATACACACCACGTTCCTCTTACTCTCTGACAGAGCTACATAGGTAGCATCCTGGTGTCAGTGAATCCTTACAAAATGTTCAACATCTACGGAACGGACCACGTCCTGAAGTATGAAGGCAAAGCTTTGGGAGAGAACCCGCCGTGAGTCCCTTACTGGCTGCAGGTTTGATCTGGAGGGCGTTTCACTCCCTCCTGCAGAAATGGGGGGGGGCAGTTTCATTACCCTGGGCTCTTTTGACGGGCAATGTTCTTAGCCATGGTGGCCCTGAGGATGCCCTCGTGTTCTTCTGTGGGTCAGGAAAGGCTGGCCAGGTGCTTCCTGAAATCTCAAGAGGTTTGGATGAATAATGTCTCGGCTGCTTCTGAGTCTTCTCACCCAGCAAACCAGAGGATTCGCAACTACAATTCATATCATTCCGGTCCTCTGCTTCTATTGGTTAGGGATGGGAATCTGAAACAGCTAGAAAGCGTAAATGAACAGCCTGTCTTCCCTCGGGTATAGTTCTACTTTAATTGGCAGTGATTCTCTAACATTGCAACTAGTTGGCCTCCCTGTGTTGGTGTTTCTATAAGTGGTTCCTTCCGTGTGTGTCTTAAGGATTGCTATTAAGGCTCGTGGGAATGCTAGCTAGAAAGACGCCACTCTTGACTTGAGAGCAACCCGCCCCCTATTTTTAAAGACAGCTTGAGACTTTCTCCCTTCCTTCTCTTCTTCTGCAGACACCTCTTTGCAATCACTAACGTTGCCTACAGCAAGTTGAGAGATGCCAAACTCAACCAATGTATCATCATTAGGTGAGCTCGGGACGTTCCCTCTGAGAATACTCCTCAAAGTAGCTAAGAGAAGAAGGAGGACTCCTTCCCCCCCCTCCTCCCATCTCCTTTCAGGGCAGGTCCCTGTTGAGATGCTTCCTTGGGCTCAAGGCTCCTTCCATCTGGTTTGCTTCTAGTGGAGAAAGCGGATCGGGCAAAACCGAAGCCACCAAGCTGATTCTTCGTTACCTGGCAGCTATCAACCAGAAACACCTTGCGACTCAGCAGGTAGGACGGAGGGGATGAGCAGAGGCAACGAGACTCAGCCACAGCCTTGGTGCTCCCCTAAGGCCCAGTTGAGGCCAACGGGTGGGTGGGTGAAGGGGGAATTGCCCCGAACCTTTGAAGACCTTCTGTTGCTTCCTACCTTCTGCTGCCATGCTGTTCTTGACGCTCCCCTAGATAAAGGTATGGGGCATGGTGTGCATCAGGTTTAATTGGTTGATGCCGTGCTCTGTGCATGAACTCAACTGGGAAGGGATTAGTTTGACTCTGTCTCACGTTCTCACCTCTTGGAGAATGAGGGCTTCCCCTCTGAGCAATCGGCCCATCTCCATTCCTTATCGGTTGACTTCTTGAACGCGGATGGCTGTTTCCTCCAAGCCGAAGTGATGAAGACTCATTTCCGAACCTTTCCTACGTGATTTGGACTCAGGTGACCGATACACCTGGCTACCTTTCTTATGGCTGACTGCAGTAAGGGATCTTGCCTGCAAAGTTCAGTCATTGCTCAGAGGTCAAGCCGAGGTGGCGCAGTGGTTAGAGTGCAGCACTGCAGGCTACTTCAGCTGACTGCAGTTCTGCAGTTCGGCTGTTCAAATCTCACCCGCTCAGGGTTGACTCAGCCTTCCATCCTTCCGAGGTGGGTGAAATGAGGACCCGGATTGTTGTTGGGGGCGATATGCTGACTCTGTAAACCGCTTAGAGAGGGCTGAAAGCCTTATGAAGCGGTATATAAGTCTAACTGCTATTGCTATCTATCTATCTATCTATCTATCTATCTATCTATCTATCTATCTATCTATCTATCTATCATCTATCTATCTATCTTGGTGAAATGAGGACCCAGACTGTGGGGGCGATATGCTGACTCTGTAAACCGCTTAGAGAGGGCTGAAAGCCTTATGAAGCGGTATATAAGTCTAACTGCTATTGCTATTGCTACTGCAAATAAATATTCTGATTTATCTACTTTCACATCAGCTGTTGCTCTTCTCTCTCTCTCTCTCTCTCTCTCTCTCTCTCTCTCTCTCTCTCTCTCTCTCTCTCTCTCTCTCTCTCTCTCTCCTCCCCCTGTTTTATTTTTAAAAAATGGGAGATTCATGGAACATTTTGTCCATTCTCCACACTGCTTTTCTCTCCAGTGCTTTGGCAGGCTGGATTTTGGCGATTAAACAAAAAACAGGTTAACGTAACAGCCAGGGCACATTGAGGTTTAGAGACCTCCCTTCCCTCTAATTGATCCTATTCATAGGTCCTTCCCATTTTATTACTCCCAATGGGGATTGGTGACAATTGCGCCTTAATTGCCTCTTGGCAAGGTTTGGTTTCTGTGGGAGAAGAGGACGGAGGAATTGATTTCCCTTCACGAAAGATTTCCTCCTCTGTTTTTAAAACCACAAGATTGGGCTCTCTCGCTAAGTAAAAATGAACCCTCAAAAGCAGCAGGAAGAATCGAATATCCAGCTTCAAACAGGAATGGGAAGGACAGATTTGGTTTGATCTCATTTGATTCTATTTGATTTGATCTGATCTGATCTGGTCCTGCATTCATCACATGCTTGGAGGTTTTCATATATGTTTGACCCTTTCTTAGAGCTTTGATTTTTACATCTACATTGCTCTTGTATTTTATCCGCTTGAGACAGATTCTCGAAGCGACTCCTCTTCTGGAATCCTTCGGAAATGCCAAGACTGTGCGGAATGACAACTCCAGCAGATTTGGGAAATTTGTGGAACTCTTTCTGGAGGAGTAAGTAATCCGAACCCTCGTAGGTCTTCCTACCAAGCCCTCCTCCCCTACTTAGAGCCTCTCTGCTTCTTCCCATCCGACCCTGCCTTCAGGGGCCCCACAGGATGGAGATAATCCTCGACTTACACATATTTGTTTAGTGACTGTTTGAAGTTAACAGCTGCCCTGGGAAAAGTGACTGATGACCGCTTGTCTTTCTCCAGCAACGGGTTGATCTGTGGTGCCATCACCTCCCAGTACCTTCTGGAAAAATCACGAGTCATCTTTCAGGTAAGGTTTTCCTCTGTTCTTGCGTTGGCCTAGTCATGGCAAGCAAGGGAGACTCTAGCAAAGCAAGTGAGAAGTGCAACCGGCCCATTTCCTTTTTAAGCATTGCAAAGGAAGCCTTTGGAAGGAAATAAAAGAGTTAGCATTTGCAGGGAGCTGGCTTGGAAAGAGCCTCTCTCCAGCTTGCATCTGTTATGAACAATGCTTTGGATTTAGCTGGTTACTTTGATCCTCTAAAATTAACTAAGTGGTACCGTTGGTTGCAAGGTGGCTCAGTGGCTAAGATGCTGAGCTTGTCGATCAGAAGGTCGTCAGCTCAGCGGTTCGAATCCCTAGCGCCGCATAACGGAGTGAGCACCCGTTACTTGTCTCCGCTTCTGCCAAATGAGCAGTTCGAAAGCCTGTAAAAATGCAAGTAGAAAAATAGGGACCACCTTTGGTGAGAAGGTAACAGCTTTCCATGCACCTTCGGGAGTTGAGTCATGCCGGCCACATGACCACGGAGACGTCTTCGGACAGCACTGGCTCTTCGGCTTAGAAACGGAGATGAGCACCGCCCCCTAGAGTCTGGAACAACTACCACATATGTGCTAGGGGAATCTTTACTTGGTTGCATGGATCTGACCAAACTAGGATGATTGTCTACAAAAGGAATGAGATGGATTAGATTTGAACAGCAGTTGAGCATTTATTAAAAAGCAGAAGTGGATAATAAGGAAAATTGAAAAGATTTGTTCTAGCATTATGAGTCCTCTCAACAAATGATTCTTTTTATAAGAGTTCTCCAAGAGTGCTTAGAAATATTAAATCAAGAGAGCATCGGGGCTCTCTCGATGCTACATATTTCCATATATGGTGGACTTGCCAAAAGGCTAAGGCATTTTGGATAAAAATATGGTGGATTATGCAAAATATCTTTAAAAGAAGGATAAAGTTTACTCCTCAGTTATTTTTACTAGGTATATGTACTGACTTTACAGTGGTAGAGACTAACTTGATTCTGCATCTAATAACGGCAGCAAGACTGTTGGTGGCGCAATACTGGAAGAAGGAAGACTTGCCTACAATCCAAGAATGGACATTGAAAGTCACAAACTTAGCCGAGATGGCTAAAATATCGGCATATCTTAAAGATCACTCAAATGAGAGATATAAACGAGACTGGAAAAAATGGATTGACTATATACAAAATAAATACGGGACCAAGAAATTCCAGTTAGCCTATGCTTAAGATCAGAAATGATTTAAACTGTTTAAAGTTGGTTCAGCAAGAAGAAGCTAAGATCAATGTAGAATGTTATTAATTTTTTTTTCTCAATAGATTTTAGACTGTGGTTGTTAGAAACCCATACCGTGTACGGGTTCTGGGAAGTCGGGGGTGGGGGGGAAGGTGGAGGGAGGGAGGGGTATATATTAGGCTAGACAAGAATTTGGTGGTAAACTAGAATTATTTTGATATACAAGAAATTGTACTTCGATATCTTACTGATTGAGGAATGATGAAATGTTTGTCTTAAAAGAAATAAAACTTTTGAAACAAGGTCAAAGAAAAGAAAAGAAAAAGAAAACAAAAGAAATATTAAATCAAGTGCAATCCTATGTAATTTTTTTATTTTATTTTTCCTTACTTTCATTGGTAGCCATTCTGGATTTTTGCACTTGGGTGTCAAAATATCTTGGTTTCTCACTCATAGTCACCCTTCACATCCATCCGTCTTGTCTTGACTCATTCTCTAGGCCAAAAATGAACGAAACTACCACATCTTTTACGAGATGCTGGCTGGTCTCCCCACGCAGCAGAAGCAGGCCTTTTGTCTTCAAGGTGCAGAAACCTACTATTATCTGAACCAGGTATGGAGCTGAGTGAGAACTCCTATAGTTCTTCCTTCATGGTGATGCCTTTGTCCTTCAAATTTCTGCTTCTTCAATTTCTCAGATACTTAAAAAGTCTCCAAAGTGGGGGCTCAGGTCAGATTGTCCAAGAACTCAGATACCTTCTCAGAGATTTCTGACAAGATGAAAATGGGGAAGAAAAAGAGAAGGGTGAATTCTTAAGATCCAGGAGAAAGCAGTAAACCTTGGTCAAAGTGAGCCTTGATCTAGGTTGGACCAACTGATCCTCATTTATTGGGAAAAGTCAGTGTTGGTCACATCCTGCCAATTGCTGGGAGAAGCCAAGCTCTGCTTCTTTGCAGCTCTTTGGTCTCAGGACATTTAAGTAGAAGAAGATGAGGTCTCCATTGGAAGAGAAGATGCTTCTTCTGGATTCTCCTGCCATTAAAGTCACTAGGACAAGAAAACATGAACTGGGATCTGAAAGAGACACCTATAACAATAGAAAAAGAAAGGAAGGGAAGAAGGAAGGAAAGGAGAGGAGGAAGGAAGTAGAGAATGGAGGGACGAAGGAAAGGAAAGGAAAGGAAAGGAGGGTGGAAGAGAGAGAAAGAGACGGAGAGATAGTAGGAGAGGAAGAAGTGTGGAGGAGAGGTAGAGGAAGAAGAAAGAGGTAAGGAGAGGTGGGTGGAAGGGAGAGAAAGAGAAGGAGAGGAGGGAGGAAGGGAGAGAAAGAGAAGGGGAGAGGGCAGGAAGGGGAAGAGAGAGGGTAGGAGTAGGGGAGAGGTAAGGGAAGGAAGAAGGGGAAGGAGAGGAGGAAGGAAGGAAGTAGAGAAGGAAGGGAGAGAGAAAAGAAAGAGAAAATAAGGTGGTGTCATAGCAGGTGCGAAGGATGGTAAACAAAGCACTCCAAACTATACTTTATAACCTTTCAAATGGAATAATAATAATATAAGAATGGCAAAGAAAAAGAATAACTATGTGAATGTATACCTATAACTGTATGTAAGAGAATAAATGACAGTAAAAATATAAAGCATAATATAGGTAAATAATATTTGGTCATAAGTAGCTAAGAACAAATAAATAAAGAATTGTACATGGATAACGAATAAGGAGATTATGAATGAAAGATAGAAATGTATAGAAGGGAAAACACTAACTGCAAAGAAACCGATTCGGAACTGCGGTATGATATACGATGGAACTTATTGTTCCTATGTTGTTTTTAAGTTATGTGTTTGTTTCTGTTGATGTGCTTATGTGTGTAAAATAAAAATTTATAAATATAAAAAAAAAAAGTCACTAGGACATGCCGTTGGGAGTCAGATGTTTTCCTGCTGTCTTCCCCAGGGAGGCGACTGCGAGATTCCTGGCAAAACGGACCTAGAAGACTTTCATCGGCTTCTCGACACCATGGAGGTCTTGAATTTCAGCCTCCAAGACCAGGACAGCATCTTCCGAATCCTGTCTTCCATCCTCCACTTGGGGAACGTCTACTTTGAAAAGTATGAGGTAGGAGGCAGCCCCGGAGGTCGGAGAGATGATTCCCTTTCCCAAGGAAGACGTTTGAGATTCATTTGGGTACTTGCAGACCGACTGCCAGGAAGTGGCCTCTGTGCTGAGCGCCAAGGAGATCCGGGTCGTGGCTGAGCTGTTGCAAATCTCTCCCGAAGGCCTGCAAAAGTCGATCACCTACAAAGTGACGGTGAGGGAGCCAAAACCTAGACATGCACACAAACACACACAAAGGCAGGTTCTGGCCTCAGTCTGCAATGTGATCCACACTGAGAGACCGCCTGCTGCCAATCACCTCCACTAGACCGATTAGATCCCACAGACAAATAAATAAATAAATAAATAAATAAGTAAATAAGTAAATAAATAAATAAATAGATTAGGCCTCCTCCAAATTCCATCCGCCAGCCAGTGTTGACTGGCGACCACTCGGAGGAGAGCCTTCTCTGTGGCTGCTCCGACCCTCTGGAACGAACTCCCCGTGGAGATTCGAACCCTCACCACCCTCCAGGCCTTCTGCAAAGCCCTTAAAACCTGGCTGTTCCAACAGGCCTGGGGCTAAGGAACCGTTGCCCCCGTCTCGAATGGTATGACTGTTGTGTGTTTTTAAATTATGCATTGTTATGTTTCGTTTATTTTTTGTCTGTACCCCTCTTCCCTGATTTGAGTTGTGAGCCGCCCTGAGTCCCCTTCGGGGGAAAAGGGCAGCATATAAATATAATAAAATCAATCAATCAATCAATCAAAACACTGAGCCCATAGCTCACAACATCTGGGATAGCTCTGGTGTTTTGTTTCCCCACAAGTGTTGTTTGCAAGTAACAACACCTTCAGAGTCAAAGGGAGCAAGTGGAGTCAGGACGGGAGGTTGGAACAAACCTTGAGATGCTCCTCAGCATTCTTGTCTCAACAGGGAGGACGGGAGTCTGTTGAGAACATCAGGTCTCACCATCAATGGATGGAGAAACTGCTCACCATCAACCCCAAGTTTCAGTCACACACTTTGAACAAAGGGGGAAAGTTTGGAAGCTCCCATAACTACCGTGTTTCCCTGAAAAGAAGACAGGGTCTTATTTTCTTTTGAACACCCCCCCCAAATAAGCCCTTGGTCTTATTTTCGGGGAGGTCTTATTATTTTTGAGGTGCAGGAGGCGGCAACCGTGGTCACCTCATAGCTGGTGCTGTGTTGCAGTATTTTCAGGGAGGGCTTATTTTTGGGGAAGGGCTTATTTTAGCGCATGCGCCAGAGGTGGGTTCCTACCAGTTCGCACCAGTTCGGTAGAACCGGTTTGTCAAATCTACTGAACTGGTTAGAAGAGGTTCCACCAGTGGACCACACCTACAGAAGAGGTTCCAAAAATTTTTGAAACCCACCACTTACACACAGACACAGACACACACACACACACACACACAGACTCACACAGAGAGAGAAAGAGAAAGGAAGAAAGAAATAAAGAAAAAAGAAAAAAGAAAGAAAAAGTGAGAGAGATGAAAGAAAAAAGGAAAAAGGGACAGAGAGGCAAAATGAAGGAAAGAGAGAGAGAGAAAGAGAGAGAAAGAGAGAGACTCACAGAGAGAGAGAAAGAGAAAGGAAGGAAGAAAGAAATAAAGAAAAAAGAAAAAAGAAAGAAAAAGTGAGAGAGAGATGAAAGAAAAAAAGGAAAAAGGGACAGAGAGACAAAATGAAGGAAAGAGAGAGAGAGAGAGAGAGAGGGAGGGAGAGAACACATGGCCAACAAGCCACTCCCACAAAGGAGGCCACACCCACAGAGTAGGTTCGAAATTTTTTTTGAAACCCACCACTGGCATGCGCTCAAAAGCCCGATTGGGCTTATTATCCATGGAGGTCTTATTTTTGGGAAAACAAAAATGGCCTTTTCTGTCCACCCTACAATCTCAGTTCCCATCTCCAAGCTTTGTAACTAACAATCATGGGCC